>NW_020868231.1:0-37550 GCF_003369695.1 Bos indicus x Bos taurus
TTTCCTTCTCCAATGCACAAAAGTGAAAAGTGAAAGTGAAGTCGCTCAGTCGTGTCTGACTCTTACCGACCTCATGGACTGCAGCCTACCAGGCTCCTCTGTTCATGGGATTTCCAGGCAAGAGTACTGGAGTGGGGTACTAATCAGTAACTAAAATCTCAGAAACAACCGAATGATCTCTGTTCATTTCCAAGGCAAACCATTCAATATCACAGTAATCCAAGTCTGGGCCCAAACAGTAATACTGAAGAAGCTGAAGTTGAACGGTTCTATGAAGACCTACAAGACCTTTTAGAACTACACCCAAAAAAGATGTCCTTTTCATTATAGGGGACTGGAATGCAAAAGTAGGAAGTCAAGAAATACCTGGAGTAACAGGCAAATCTGGCTTTGGCGTACAGAATGAAGCAGGGAAAAGGCTAATAGAGTTTTGCCAAGAGAACACACTGGTCATAGCAAACACCCTCTTCCAACAACACGAGAGAGAGTCTACACGTTGACATCACCAGATAGCCAACACTGAAATCAGATTGACTATGTTCTTTGCAGCCAAGATGGAGAAGCTCTATAGAGTCAGCAAAAACAGACCAGGAGCTGATGGTGGCTCAGATCATGAACTCCTTATTGTAAATTCAGACTTAAATTGAAGAAAGTGGGGAAAACCATTAGACCATTCAGGTATGACCTAAAAATCCCTTACGATTATACAGTGGAAGTGAGAAATAGATTTAAGGGACTAGATCTGATAGAGTGCCTGATGAACTATGGATGGAGGTTCGTGACATTGTACAGGAGACAGGGATCAAGACCATTCCCAAGAAAAAGAAATGCAAAAAGGTAAAATGGTTGTCTGGGGAGGCCTTACAAATAGCTGTGAAAAGAAGAGAAGCGAAAAGCAAAGGAGAAAAGGAAAGATATAAGCATCTGAATGCAGAGTTCCAAAGAATAGCAAGAAGAGATAAGAAAGCCTTCCTCAGCGATCAATGCAAAGAAATAGAGGAAAACAACAGAATGGAAAGACTAGAGATCTCTTCAAGAAAATGAGAGATAACAAGGGAACATTTCATGCAAAGATGGGCTCAATAAAGGACAGAAATGGTATGGACCTAACAGAAGCAGAAGATATTAAGAAGAGGGGTGGCAAGAATACACAGAAGAACTGTACAAAAAAGATCTTCACGACCCAGATAATCACAATGGTATGATCACTCACACTCACCTAGAGCCAGACATCCTGGAATGTGAAGTCAAGTGGGCCTTAGAAAGCATCACTACGAACAAAGCTAGTGGAGGTGATGGAATTTCAGTTGAGCTATTTCAAATCCTGAAAGATGATACTGTGAAAGTGCTGCACTCAACATGCCAGCAAATTTGGAAAACTCAGCAGTGGTCACAGAACCGGAAAAGGTCAGTTTTCATTCCAATCCCAAAGAAAGGCAATGCCAAAGAATGCTCAAACTACCACACAATTGCACTCATCTCACATGCTAGTAAAGTAATGCTCAAAATTCTCCAAGCCAGGCTTCAGCAGTACATGAACCATGAACTTCCAGATGTTCAGGCTGGTTTTAGAAAAGGCAGAGAACCAGAGATCAAATTGCCAACATCTGTTGGATTATCTGAAAAAGTTCCAGAAAAACGTTTATTTCTGCTTTATTGACTATGCCAAAGTATTGACTGAGTGGATCACAATAAACTGGGAAAATTCTGAAAGAGATGGGCATACAAGACCACCTGATCTGCCTCTTGAGAAATCTGTATGCAGGTCAGGGAGAAACAGTTAGAACTGGACATGGAACAATAGACTGTTTCCAAATAGGGAAAGGAGTAAGTCAAGGCTGTATATTGTCACCCTGCGTATTTAACTTCTATGCAGAGTACATCATGAGAAACGCTGGGCTGGAAGAACCACAAGCTGGAATCAAGATTGCCTGGAGAAATATCAATAACCTCAGATATGCAGATGACACCACCCTTATGGCAGAAAGTGAAGAAGAACTAAAGAGCCTCTTGATGAAAGTGAAAGAGAAGAGTGAAGAAGTTGGCTTAAAGCTCAACATTCAGAAAGCTAAGATCATGGCATCTGTCCCATCACTTCATGGCAAATAGATGGGGAAACAGTGGAAACAGTGACAGACTATATGTTTTTGGGCTCCAAAATCACTGCAGATGGTGATTGCAGCCATGAAATTAAAAGATGCTTACTCCTTGGAAGGAAAGTTATGACCAACCTAGACAGCACATTAAAAAGCAGAGGCATTACTTTGCCAATAAAGGTCCATTTGGTCAAAGGTATGGTTTTCCAGTAGTCATGTATGGATGTGAGAGTTGGACTATAAAGAAAGCTGAGAGCTGAGAATTGATGCTTTTGAACTGTGGTATTGGAGGAGACCCTTGAGAGTCCCTTGGATTACAAGGAGATCCAACCACTCCATCCTAAATGAAATCAGTCCTGAATATTCATTGCAGGACTGACACCGAAGGTGAAACTCCAATACTTGGCCACCAGATGTGAAGAAATGGCTCATTGGAAAAGATTTTGATGCTGGGAAAGATTGAAGGAGGGAGGAGAAGGGGACGACAGAGGGTGAGATGGCTGGATGGCATCACTGACTCGATGGACATGAGTCTGAGTGAACTCCGGGAGTTGGTGATGGACAGGGAGGCCTAGTGTGCTGCAGTCCATGGGGTCGCAAAGAGTCGGACATGACTAAGCAACCGAACTGAACTGAACTAAAATCACTAGTGTACCATCAGAGGTAATTTTGAGAGAGCTTTTCCACCTCTTAATACTTGAGGCTGAGGAAAACAGCACTAAACCTTGGTTGCTAATTTAGAGTATATGCCACATCCTGGAGAATAATACCCAGTCCTACAAGGTCAGCTGTGTGTTAGTCGATCAGTTGTGTCCAAGTCCTAGTGACCCCATGTATTGTAGCCCCAGGCTCCTCTGTCCATGGAATTTCTCAGGTAAGAATACTGGAGTAGGTTGTCATTCCCTTCTCCAGGGGATATTCCCCACCCGGTATCAAGCTCAGCTCTCCTGCATCGCAGCCAGATTCTTTACCATCTGAGCCACCAGGGACGCCCTGCAAGGTCACCTAGATGGCTCTATAAATGAGTCTTCCAAAGGCCTCCCACTGTTTATTCAGGTCAGTCACTTTAGAGTGATGGGATATGTAGTAAGACAAATGAATTCCGTGAGCATGAACCCAAACAATGCTATGCAGAATATCATAGTGGCAAATAAGGTATTCTCTAGGCTCACTGCTGAGTGTCCAAATGACAAGATGTCAATGATCAGCATTGAACCCTTTACTGGGGGGCACAATCCCATGGGGAACCCGCTAACCACCTGGTGGCAGTTTGATTATACTTGACCATTTCCATCAGGGAAATGAAAATAGGTAGAACTTTGTTTTTAACTGAAATAGACAAGTACTATGGATACAGGTTTCTCTTCCTTCTTCATAATGCTGTGGCATTTGTGGACTTTCAGAATTCCTTATTCACTATTATGGCATTCCTCAGCTACTTAGGTGTCCTCATTGCATGGTGGATGGTTTCCAGGAAGGAGCATTCCAAGAGGAAGGAAATGGAAGCTGCCAGTCCTCTTAAGTCTGGGGTCAGAAATCCCAGAATATCATTCCTATCATATTCTGTTGGTCAAAGCAATCACAGGGCCAGAGTGAAGGAGATAGAAAATGAACTCCGCCTCTTTTTAAAATTGAAGTACCATTGGTTTACAATGTCGTGTTAGTTTCAGCTGTACAGCAAAGTGATATAGTTACACATATATATCTGTAATTTTTCAGATTCTTTTCCACCATAGGTTATTACAGGATATCGAACATAGTTCCCTGTGTTATACATAGGTCCTTGTTGTTTATGTACTTTGTGTATAGTAGTGTGTATCTGTTAATCCCAAACTCCTAAGTTATCCCTCTCTCAGCCCCTTATCTGAGTGCCCATGGGGAACAAGTCTAGAAGGCTCAAACAGATTAACACACCAGCCCGGAACTAGCCAAGTCTGCCCCAGAGTGAGCTCATGGGTTATAGTGACCCAGGCATCACCCAGACCACTTGTGCCTGACTGAGAAGGATTTGGCATACATAGCCATTTCAACCCAAGTGTTACCTTGACTATTTTCTTTGGACTCTTTGCCATTGTTTGACTGAATTGCATTTTAACATCTGGGACACCTCACCTGCTTCTGGAAGCAACTGGCCTCTTGTCTAACTATATGGTACCATATACCCCTGCATATTATATATAATATGATATCAGTACATATCTACATATATAAACTCTCAGAAACTACAAGGAGAGAGAGAAGTATAAAGAATTGTGGAATGAATGAGAGCAAGAAAAACTGAGGTGGGGGGGTCCTCCATTCTGTCGCTGACTTGCTGTGTTACCCAAAGAAGCTGACCTCTCTGGTCCTACATTTCTGTAACCCTAAGGTTAATAGAATTGTACCACATATCTGTAAGTTTCTTCTTTGTCCTAACAATTTACGGGCCCACAGTTATATGAACACCTAAAGCTCTGGCAAAGGTAGGATTTCCCTCTTCAAACGCCACCTAGGAGAATAAGATGACAGAGGAGTAGGTGGATGTGGAGTACATCTCTCTCCACAGATACTCCAGGAATACACCTTCACACAGAAGTACATGCAGAACACCAGCTGAGAGTGGACAGGAGTACCTGATGAGTGGAAAAGAATATATAGATCCATACAAAACTCAGTAGGATGAAGGAAACTAGAGGGAAAAAACAGGTATGTTAGTAGGACTGGACCTGCCCTCGGCGGGTAGGGGAAGCAGGGGTCTGATTCTCACATCAGGGCAATTGTCTGAGTCAGAGGAGAAACATTTAAGGTTGAGAGTGAAACAGCTGATCTGTGGCAGCCTAAATGGAATGAGAATCAAATAGTCCTTGCCTCAGACATACATATCCCGGACAGGGATGCAGGTCCCCTGGAAGGTGCAGTGGCTGGGAGTTGGAGTTTAGGGATTGTGGAGCAATCCCAAGGTGAGGGCTGCTGTTCACTGTGGAGAGATGGATTGAGGGTATGTGAGGGAGGAGGTTGTGGTGGGAAATGCCTGTGGAGGGAAGCCAGGCAGCCATGGAAGCAAGGTGATATGCTGAGTCATGCTTAGGAGGTGGAGCCATCACCCATAGCCTTTCTCTTACCACATGCCAGCATCAGCAGCTGAACAATAGAGAGGCTGGACCATCAAACACCTGACGCACGGAACTACAGAGTAGGAACCCACCAAGAGTTGCCCCTTTAAGTGCCTGACACACCAATCCACAGAGTAGGACCCAAGCCAGGGGGTCCCCTCTATGTGCCTGATGCTCCAGATAACAGAGAAGGACCCCAGGCAAGGCAGCCCTCTAAATGCCTGAACAGGCGAAGCTATGGAGAAAGACTGGCCAAAGAGGTCTTCTGATCGCCAGCTACAAAAGGCTAGAAAAAAAGACTCTGATAGGGCCATAACTTCTGCTATGGAGACAGTCCATGTCCCTGCATACTTGGCACCACCAGGGTCCCCACAAGCCAAGCAGCTGCACCACCTTCACGCTCAGCCCTTACTCGGGACAGAGCTACCACAGGCAAAAAAAAGTCTTGTGTCTGTGCATGCAGGGTTGTTTCAGTCGTGTCCAACTCTTTGCAGCACTGGTGACCATGGCCTGCCAGGCTTCTCTGTCAGGCGGGTTCTCCAGGCAAGAATACTGGAGCGTATTGGCCAATACTGGTTGCCATACCCTTCTAGAGCACCATATTTCCTGCTGACCTAGCTGCCAACTCCCCTGAGTACCTGATGTTGCCAGAACCTCTGCAACCCCAGCATCTACACTACCTCCACACCTGGCCCTGAATGGGACAGACCCAAGTCCTCCAGGGAAGCTTCAGGAGCAAAACCCTAGTGGACGACCCACATGCAGAGGTGGGCAGTATGACTAAGGAAGAAGACCCAAAACCTTCCCACCAGCTGAACAAGTTGCAGATTAAATCCACACGATCAACTAGGCAGACTCTGTGTATATGGATATACAAAAGGACACTGAGAGCTCCCCCAAAAGAAAACGCACTAATTCTAATAGCTGTGGACTTTGGAGGCAAGAAACACAGGAGTAGGACCAGATTAGAATCTGAGCTGCCCCCACAGCAGCTCCAGAGATCAACACATTGTGGAGGGCATCTTAGGAAAGTGAGTGGACTGTGATCCCAGTGAGGGAAAGGATTCTGACAGCAGTGACTCAAGAAAAAATTTACTATTCTTACATTTCTACTTGTCTATAGACCTTTGGGTTTTCCCCCCTTTTTTGTCCCCCCTCTGGTATAGTTGTCAATTTTATTGGCACTATGAAATCTAATTAAGCTTTTGAGCTTTTTTTTTCCTCAGTCACATTTTTTATTGTTGTTATAAACCTCTGCCTCTATGTTGGGCTTTTGCAGTTGTGTGTTTTTTAATTTTTTTTCTCACTTCTTGCCCTTTTTTCTTTTCTCTTTTTTAATTTTAATTTTTAAAACCTATTATTATTTTTTCTACATTTTATTCTTTTGTTTCCTTCCTACTGTCCTTTTCCCATTGCAGTTAATCTTTAATGTATATAAATCTTCTTTGCTGCTGCTAAGTCACTTCAGTCATGTCCGACTCTGTGCGACCCCATAGATGGCAGCCCCATCAGGCTCCCCGTCCCTGGGATTCTCCAGGCAAGAACATTGGAGTGGGTTGCCATTTCCTTCTCCAATGCATGAAAGTGAAAAGTGAAAGTGAAGTCGCTCAGTCGTGTCCGACTCTTAGCGACCCCATGGACTGCAGCCCACCAGGCTCCTCCATCCATGGGATTTCCAGCAAGAGTACTGCAGTCGGGTGCCATTGCCTTCTCCGAAATCTTCTTTATCTACCTCTATTTAACTTTGCATATCTATTATTTCTTTCTTTCCTTTTCTCTCAACATATTGTTTTATTTACTGCTTTACTCCCAATGGCACCTTGCTTTAGTTTTGTTTTCCAATGTGTGCTTTAGTTCAGTTTAGTTCAGTTCAGTCACTCAGTCGTTTCCAGCTCTTTGCAACCCATGGACTGCAGCACACCAGGCCTCCCTGTCCCATCACCAACTCCCAGAGTTTACTCAAATTCATGTCCATTGAGTCAGTGATGCCATTCAAACCGTCTCATCCTCTGTTGTCCACTTCTCTTCCTGCTTTCAATCTTTCCCAGCCATCAGGGTCTTTTCAAATGAGTCAGTTTCTTTGCATCAGGTGGCCAAAGTACTGGAGTTTCAGCTTGGGTGTCAGTCCTTGCAATGAATATTCAGGACTGGATTTCCTTTAAGGATTGACTGGTTGGATCTTGTTGCTGTCCAAGGGACTCTCAAGAATCTTCTCCAACACCACAGTTCAAAAGCATCAGTGCTTCAGTACTCAGCTTTCTTTATAAGTCCAACTCTCACATCCATACATGACTACTGGAAAAACCAGAGCTTTGACTTAATGGACCTTTGTTTGGCAAAGTAATGTCTCTGCTTCTTAATAAGCTGTCTAGGTTTAATCATAACTTTTCTTTCAAGGAGCAAGTGCCTTTTAATTTCATGCGCTATAGTCACCAATCTGCAGTGATTTTGGAGCCCAGGAACATAAGTCTGTCACTGTTTCCACTGTTTCCCCATCTATTTGCCATGAAGTGATGGGACCAGATGCCGTGATCTTAGCTTTTCTGAATGTTGAGCTTTAAGCCAACTTTTTCACTCTCCTCTTTCACTTTCATCAAGAGGCTCTTTAGTTCTTCACTTTCTGCCATAAGGGTGCTGTCATCTGCATATCTGAGGTTATTGATATTTCTCCCAGCAATCTTGATTCCAGCTTGTTTCTTCATCCAGTCCAGCGTTTCTCATGATGTACTCTGCATAGAAGTTAAATACGCAGGGTGAACAATATACAGCCTTGACGTACTCCTTTCCCTATTTGGAACCAGTCTGTTGTTCTATGTCCAGTTCTAACTGTTGCCTCTTGACCTGCACAGATATTTCTCAGGAGGCAGGTCAGGTGGTCTGGTATTCCATCTCTTTCAGAATTTTCCACAGTTTGTTGTGATCCACATAGTCAAAGGCTTTGGCATAGTCAATAAAGCAGAAGTAGATGTTTTTCTGGAACTCTCTTGCTTTTTCAATGATCCAGTGGATTGTTGGCAATTTGATCTCTAGTTTCTCTGCCTTTTCTAAAACCAGCCTGAACAATCTGGAAGTTCATGGTTCACGTATTGTTGAAGCCTGGCTTGGAGAATTTTGAGCATTATTTTACTAGCGTGTGAGATGAGTGCAATTGTGTGGTAGTTTGAGCACCCTTTGGCATTGCCTTTCTTTGGGATTGGATAAAAACTGACCTTTTTGCTTTAGTTAGTTTTTTTTTTTTTTTTTAACTGGTAGATATAATTTTTGGTTTTCTTTGTTCACCAGGTCAATCTATTGTACTTTTTTTTGTTGGACTGTTTTGATTTTACTTATGGGTGTATATGTATATGTGAATATTCAGTTACACTTTTTATTGTTATAAACCTCTGGCCTCTACGTTAGGCTTTTGCAGTTCTGTGGTTTTCCTTTTTTTTTTATTCTTCCTTTCTTTTTTTCTTTCTTCTTCCTTTTTTTTCTTTTATCTTTTTTAAATTCAGTTTTTAATCTTTTAAAAACCAATTATATTTTCTCTACATTTATTCTTTTGTTTGCCTTTCCTACTGTTCTTTTCCTCTTGTATTTAATCTTTAATGCATGTAAATCTTCTTCATCTACCTCTATTTAACTAATGCATATCTACTCTTTTTCTTTTCTTTCTTTCTTTCCTCTCAACATATTTTAAAATTTTGTTTTTCATTGCTTTATTCCCCACTAGGACCCTGCTTTAATTTTGTTTTCCAGTTTGTGCTTTAGTCAGTTTTGGTTCTTAACTGGTCAGAGAAGGCGATGACACCCCACTCCAGTACTCTTGCCTAGAAAATCCCATGGACGGAGGAGCCTGGTAGGTTGCAGTCCATGGGGTTGCGAAGAGTCCAGACATGACTGAGCGACTTCACTTTCACTTTTCACTTTCATGCATTGGAGAAGGAAATGGCAACCCACTCCAGTGTTCTTGCCTGGAAGAATCCCAGGGACGGGAGAGCCTGGTGGGCTGCTGTCTATGGGGTCGCACAGAGTTGGACATGACTGAAGTGACTTGGCAGCAGCAGTTCTTAACTGTAAATATATTTTTGATTTCCTTTGTTCACCTGGTCAGTCTACAGTACTTATTTTTTGTTGGACTGTTTTTGATTTGCTATGGGTGTATATGTGTAATTCATTATTTTAATCATTATTTGTCTGATTATGTAATTGTCATTTGTCTGGTGTTCATTTTGGGGTATTTGTTTTAATCTCACTTAATATCATAAACAACCACTTGTGGAATCTTCATTTCTGACCAGAGATCAAACCCTGAGCCTTCGGAGTGGGAACACTGACTTCAAGACCCTAGACTACCAGAAAACTAACCCTGGGGAGTATCAAGTAGTGAGAACTCACACAAAGGAAACCACTTGAATACAAGACTGGGCATCACCCAACCACCAGTAGCACCCTGTGCAGGACACCTCATCTAAATGACAAACAAAACAAAAAATACAGACCCAATCATTAGCAGACAAGATTACCACCTCACTCAGCTTCGCCCATCAGAGGAAAAACAAGCAAACAAACTCAGCACAAACTCACCCTATACAAAGCTTACACAAGCCCCTGGACCAACCTTAGGAGGGCAGAAACCAAAAGGAATAAAGAATTTAACCTTGAAGCCTGGGGAAAGGGGACCTCAAACACAATAAGTTAAAAAAAAAAAAAATAATGAAAAGGCAGAGAAATACTACACAAATTAAGGAAGAAATTAGAAACACAGAAGTCCAAATAAATGAAGAGGAAATAGGCAAGCTACCTGAAAATGTATTCAGAATAATGATAGTAAAGTGGTCAAAAACCTTGAAAACAAAATGGAGAAAATGCGAGAATCAATTAACGAAGACCTAGAAGAATTAGCGAATAAACATACAAAGAAAAACAACACAATTACTGAAATTACAAATACTGTAGAAGGAATCAATAGCAGAATATCTGAAGCAGAAGAAAGAATCAGTGAGCTGGAAGATAAAATGGTGGAAATAACTACTGAAGACCAGAATAAAGTAAAAATGAAAAGAACTGAGGATAGTCTCAGAGACTGCTGGGACAATATCAAACACACCAACATTCAAATTATAGGCCTTCCAGAAGAAGAAGAGAAAAAGAAAGGGTATGAGAAATTTTTTGAAGAGATTATAGTTGAAATTTTCCTCAGCATGGAAAAGGAAATAGTCAATCAAGTCCAAGAGACACAAAGAGTCCCATACAGGGTAAACCCAAGGAGAAATATGCCAAGACACATACTAATCAAACTAACAAAGACTAAACACAAGGAAAGAATATTAAAAGTAGCAAGGGAAAAGCAATAAGTAACATACAAGGGAAACCCCATACGCTTAACAGCTGATCTTTCAGCAGAAACTCTGCAGGCCAGAAGGAAATGGCAGGATATATTTAAAGTACTTAAAGGGAAAAATCTACAACCAAGATTACTGTATCTGGCAAGGATCTCATTCAAAATTGATGGAGAAATAAAAAGCTTTTCAGACAAGCAAAAGTTAAGAGAATTCAGTACCACCAAACCAGCTTTACAATAAATGTTAAACAGACTTATATAGTCAAGAAATACAAGAGAAGAAAAAGACCTACAAAATCAACCCCAAACAATTAAGCAAATGGCAATAGGAACATATATATCAATAATTACTTTAAATGTAAATGGGTTAAATGTGCCAACCAAAAAACACAGACTGGTTAAATGGATACACAAACAAGACCTATATATATACTGTCTACAAAAAACCCACTTCAGACCTAAAGACACGTATAGACTGAAAGTGAGAGGATGGAAAATATATGCCATGCAAATGGGAAGCAGAAGAAGGCTGGAGTAGCAATCCTCATGTCAGACAAAACAGACCTTAAAATAAAGATTACAGGAGATAATGGAGGACACTACATAATGATCAAGGCATCAGTCCAAGAGGAGACATAGCAATTGTAAATATCTATGCACCCCACATAGGAGCACCTCAATACCTAAGACAAACACTAACAGACATAAAAGGAGAAATTGACAGTAACACAATAATAGTAGGAGACTTTAACACCCCACTCACACCAATGGAAAGATCATTAAAACAGAAAGTTAATAAAGAAACACAAGTCTTAAATGATACATTAGATGAGATGGATCTCATTAATATCTTCAGGACATTCCATCCAAATGCAGAAGAATACACCTTCTTCTCAAGTGCACATGGAACATTCCCCAGGATAGACCACATTTTGGGTCACAAATCAAACCTCAGTAAATTTAAGAAAATTGAAATCATATCAAGCATCTTCTCTGACCACAATGCTATAAGACTAGATATCAATTACAAGAAAAAAATGTAAAAAATGCAAACACATGGAGATTAAACAATACGTTTTTAAATAGCCAACAGGTTCCTGAAGAAGTCAAAAGGGGAAATAAAAAAAAATTCTAGAAACAAAATGACAGTGAAAATACATCAACTCAAAACCTGTGGGATGCAGCAAAAGCAGTTCTAAGGCGGAAATTTATAACAATGCAATCCTACCTCAAGAAACAAGAAAAACATCAAATAGAAGTTATTGGAAACCTAAAAAACTGGAAAAATAACAAAAAAAAATAGTAGAAGGAAAGAAATCATAAAGATCAGAGCAGAAATAATCAAAAAAGAAATGAAAGAAATAACAGTAAAGATTAATAAAACTAAATTCTGGTTCTTTGAGAAGAAAAACAAAATTGACAACCTTTAGCCAGATTCATCAAGGAAAAAAGAAGAATCAAATTAACAAAATTAGAAATGAAAAAGAAGAGGTTGCAACAGACAATACAGAAATACAAAGGATTATAAGAGACTATTATGAACAACAATATGGCAATAAAATTGATAACTCAAAGAAATGGACAGATTCTTAGAAAAGTTCAATCTTCCAAGACTGAACCAGGAAGAAATAGAAATTATGAATCACCCAATTACAAGCACTGAAATTGAAGCTGTGATCAAAAATCTCCCATAAAACAAAAGCCCAGGACCAGATGGCTTCACAGGAGAATTCTATCAAACAATTAGAGAAGAACTAATGCCTATCCTTCTAAAATGCTTCAAAAAATTCCAGAGGAAGGAACACTTCCAAACTCACTCTATGAGGCCACCATCACCCTGATACCAACACCAGACAAAGACAACACAAAAAGTAAAACTATAGACCAATATCACTTATAAACATAGATGCAAAAATCCTCAACAAAATTTTAGCAAACAGAATTCAGCAACTTATCAAAAAGCTCACACACCATGATCCCAAGTTGGGTTTATTCCAAGGATGCAAGGATTCTTCAATATATGCAAATCAATCAATGTGATACACCATATGAGCAAATTGAAAGATAAAAACATATGATAATCTCAATAGATGCAGAAAACACCTTTGACAAAATTCAGCACCCAAAATTCAGTTTTTTATGATTAAAACTCTTAAAAAAATGGGCATAGAAGGAACCTACCTCAACATAGTAAAGGCCATATATGATAAGCTTACAGCAAACATTATTCTCAATGGTGAAAAACTGAAAGCATTCCCCTAAGATCGGGAACAAGGCAAGGGTGTCCACTTTCACCACTATTATTCAACATAGTTCTGGAAGTCCTAGCTACAGCAGTCAGAAAAGAAAAAGAAAGAAAAAGAATCCAGATCAGAAAAGAAGTAAAGCTCTCACTGTTTGCAGATGAAATGATACTGTACATAGAAAACCCTAAAATAGTATCAGAAATTACTAGAGCTAATCAGTGAATTTAGCAAAGTTGCAGGATACAAAATCAATACACAAAAATCACTTGCATTTCTATATACTAACAATGAAAAATCAGGAAGAGAAATTAAGGAATCAATCCCGTTCACCATTGCAACAAAAAGAATGAAATATCTAGGAATAAACTTACCTAAGCAGACAAAAGAACAGAACACAGAAAAGTATAAGACCCTAGTGAAAGAAATCAAAGATGACATAAACAGATGGAGAGATATTCCATGTTCCTGGGTAGGAAGAATCCATATTGTGAAAATGACTATACTACCAAATGCAATCTACAGAGTCAATGCGATCCCTATCAAATTACCAATGGCATTTTTCTCAGAACTAGAACAGAAAATTTCACAATTCATATGGAAACACAAAAGACCCTGAATAGCCAAAGCAGTCTTGAAAAAGAAGAATGGAGCTGGAGGAATGAACCTTCCTGACTTCAGATTATACTACAGAGCTACAGTCATCAAGACAGTATGGTACTGGCACAAAAACAGAAACATAAACCAATGGAACAAGATAGAAGCCAAGAAATAAACCCATGCACCTATGGGGACCTTCTTTTTGACAAAGGAGGCAAGAATATACAATGGAGCAAAGGCACACTCTTCAATAAATAGTGCTGGGAAAACTTGACAGCTACATGTAAAAGAATGAAATTAGAACACTTTCTAACACCACACACAAAGATAAACTCAAAATGGATTAAAGACTTAAATATAAGACCAAAAACTATAAAACCCTTAGAGAAAAACATAGGCAGAACACTAGATGACATAAATCAAAGCAAGATCCTCTATGACCCACCTCCTAGAGTAATGGAAATAAAAACAAAAGTAAACAAGTGGGACCTGATTAAACTTAGAAGCTTTTGCACAGCAAAGGAAACTATAAGCAATGTGAAAAGACAACCCTCAGAATGGGAGAAATTATAGCAAATGAAACAACTGACAAAGGATTAATTTCCAAAATATTCAAGCAGCTCATACAACTCAATACCAGAAAAATAAACAACCCAATCAAAAAGTGGGAAAACGACCTAAACAGACATTTTTCCAAAGAAGACATACAGATGGCTAACAAACACATGAAAAGATGTTCAACATCGCTCATTATTAGAGAAATGCGAATCAAAACTACAATGATATATCACCTCACATCAGTCAGAATGCCCATCATCAAAAAGTCTACAAACAGTAAATGCTGGAGAGGGTGTGGAGAAAAGGGAATGCTCTTGCACTGTTGGTGGGAATGTTGATGCAGCCACTTTGGAAGATGGTATGGAGATTCCTTTAAAAACTAGGAATAAAACCACCATATGACCCAGCAATCCCACTCCTAGGCATATACCCTAAAGTGAAAGTGAAAGTGAAGTCGCTCAGTCGTGTCCGACTCTTTGCGACCCCATGGACGGCAACCTACCAGGCTCCGCGGCCCATTGGATTTTCCAGGCAAGAATACTGGAGTGGGCTGCCATTTCCTTCTCCAGGGGATCTACCCAACCCAGGAATCGAACCCAGGTCTCCTGCATTGCAGACAAATGCTATACCATCTGAGCCACTAGGGAAGCCCAGGCATTTCCACTAAGGAAACCAAAATTGAAAAAGACACATGTATCCCATTGTTCGTTGCAACACTATTTACAATAGCAAGAACACAGAAGCAACCTAGATGTCCACTGACAGATGAATGGATAAAGAAGTCATGGTACATATACACAATGGACTACTAGTCATAAAAAGGAACTCATCTGAGTCAATTTTAATAAGGTGGATGAACCTAGAACCTATTATACAGAGTGAAGTAAGTCAGAAAGAGAAAGATAAATATTGTATTCTAATGCAAATTTTCAGAATCTAGACAATGGTACTGAAAAATTTATTTACAGGGCAGCAGTGGAGAAACAGACATAGAGAATAGACTTATGGACATGGGGAGAGGGCAGGAGAGGGTGAGATGTATGGTAAGAGTAAGACAGAAACACATTACCATATGTAAAATAGATAGCCAATGGGAATTTTCAGTATGGCTCAGGAAACTCAAATAGGGGCTCTGTATCAACCTAGAGGGATGGGATGGGGAGGGAGATAGGAGGCAGTTTTAAAGGGAGGGGATATATGTATACCTAGGGCTGATTCATGTTGAGGTTTGACAAAAAACAACAAAATTCTGTAAAGCAATTATCCTTCAGTAAAAGAATAAATTAATTTTTAAAAAGCTACTTAGATACTCAGAAACATATAAGGAGCTACTTTCTATTTTCCCAATGAATAGATATTGCTATGCCCTTATTTTTCTTCATGAAATATTTTCTGAATAAACAAGAACTGGTGATTATTTAGAAAACTCCTCAGATTTTTAAACGGCCAAAGTTATGAAATAACTACCCTCACATCCAGATAATTCAAGATTATGTATTTACCTGAATCAGTGTATCCTCCAGGTCTTTTCTGATTCCACGTAAACTCAGCAGGGCCTGCAAAGGAGGATGGATGTACAAGTGTGGAAATAAGTCCCCATGGGACTCAAGTTCTCCTATCACCTGCTCTCAGTCTAATTCACCAAGCACAGCTCCCACCACATCAGCCCTTCTCAACCCCCCTTGCCAATGCTTCTTTCTCCAGAACAGGACCTGGAATCCACCTCCTCTTTTGTTCTTTCTGTTTCTTCTACCTGACATGCCTTGTTGCCATTTTCATAGAGCACCAGTTTACCCAGCCGGGTATGCTTGTTCCCCTATATGGTAGAAGGGGAGAGAGCGCATATGTTCTCTGTAGCAGCCCACATATTCCATACTGCCACATTTATAAAGATTGCTGGCATTTACTGAGCACTTACTATATGCCAAGCAGGCACCCTGCTAAAGGTCCATGTTTTACTCTCATATCAACCCTATAAAGTAAGCTCTTGTTTTTCTGCTTTTCATGGATGACTCAAGCCGTGAAATGGTTCAGCATCTTGCCATGGGTCACTTGTCAGCAGGTGGTGAAGGAGGGATTTGAAATCTGATGGCAGTGCCCACTGTCTTATCCACTGTGCTGGGTAATGGCAGGATAATCCGTCTTCTCCAAGAAAAGCTGAGCTGAGAACAAGTTCCTCCTCCAGCTTAGCTCACTGATGTGTAAGGCATAGCATCAAAGAAAGCTGAATGAATGAGTTAAAGTCCTGCTTGCGCTGGGAAGCTTCCCCACTCTGCCCTGTGAAAAAACGCCCTTTGTCTTCTAAGCCACTGCAAACTCTTTTCTGATGCCTCTGTTACACTTGCGATGTTATCTTGAGTGTGAGTGAGTTATGACTGTGACAGCAATTCTAATAGTTCACAAGCCCCTTAAGGGTAGGGTTGTGTCTGCCAGAATTATCCAGGCTTGGTGCTCTTGTCTGGGAACCCAGGCTGACTCACAAGAGGCAAGGCCCCAAGAAATATGCTGGGCCTCAAGAAATATGGCTACACTTCCTGCCCACAAGGACCTCCACTCAGATAGGACAACTGGGTCATATATTCTTGGTCCCCCTCTAAGCTCGCAAGAGAAGCAAAGAAATGCATCTGCAAACTTACTCTCCACTTGCTGGGTAACATCCATCACTTAGAGGCTGTCAAGGGCTTGATTATCTTATTCCTGCCTCAGGTAAATAGCAGTGATATGACCCCTCAGTTCACTTCAGTTCAGTCACTCAGTTGTGTCCGACTCTTTGCGACCCCATGAACTGCAGCACGCCAGGCCTCGCTGTCGATCACCAACTCCCAGAGTTGACTCAAACTCATGTGCATCGAGTCGGTGATGCCATCCAGCCATCTCATCCTCTGTCTTCCCCTTTTCCTCCTGCCCCCATTCCCTCCCAGCATCAGAGTCTTTTCCAATGAGTCAACTCTTCACATGAGGTGGCCAAAGTATTAGAGTTTCAGCTTTAGCATCAGTCCTTCCAATGAACACCCAGGACTGATCTCCTTTAGGATGGACTGGTTGGATCTCCTTGCAGTCCAAGGGACTCTCAAGAGTCTTCTCCAACACAGTTCAAAAGCATCAACTCTTCCGCACTCAGCTTTCTTCACAGTCCAACTCTCACATCCATACATGACCGCTGGAAAAACCATAGCCTTGACTACATGGACCTTTTTTGGCAAAGTAATGTCTCTGCTTTTTAATATGCTATCTAGGTTGGTCATAACTTTCCTTTCAAGGAGTAAGCATCTTTTAATTTCATCAAGGTACCATTGTTTGTGGACACTTTATAGATGACTGAGTTAAGTAACTCACTGAGTGGAGGGGACATTTACTAACTCATCAGAGTCTATCACTGTTATTCCTGGGCTTTTCCTACTGATGTGGGGTGGTCAATGATGCCACAGGCTCAGACTTGAAAGCAGATTCTAGAGTCAGCCTTCTGCATTCACATCTTGGCACTACCTCTTCCTAGTTATGTGACAGTTGGCTAAATGACTTATTTAGATCTCCCTAGTTTCAATTTCCTATATATAAAATGAACGATAGTGCCCACTTTATGAACTTGTGAGGATTAAATTAGGTAATACATTCAGAGTGCTTGGAAGAGTATTTGGTATATAGCAAATGTTGAATAAATGTTTGTCATTCTTATATCATCTCTGAGCTGGCATCTGTGTCTGGCATCAGTTGCTCAGTTGTGTCTGACTCTTTGCAACCCCATGGACTGCAGCCCACCAGGCTCCTCTGTCCATGAGATTTCCCAGGCAAGAATACTGGAGTAGGTTGCCATTTCCTTCTCTAGGGAATCTTCCCAACGCAGGGATCAAACCCACACCACATCTCTTATGTCTCCTGTGCTGGCAGGTGGATTCTTTACCACTGCGCCACCTGGGAAGCCCCTCTGAGCTGGAATGGGCTTTAAAGTTTATTTAGATCAACTGCCAATTCCAAAGAAAGAATCTTCTCTCTAATATTGTCTCCAACTTCTTCTTGAATATCTCCTCCTATAGTCAACTCACTACTTCAAAACCTACCTAATTCTGAAAAAACACTGTCTTCCTTTAACCTCTTTCTTTCAATGCAGTGAACCATCTGTTTTCCTGTTTCATCCATTAGTGATCTTAGGTTTGCCTTATGAATTCACATTGAGTAAATGATAGCCATTTCCCCCACTTTAAGGCACCCTTCAGATATTTAAAGGCAGCTGCAGTTATGACCCTTGGAACTTTTCTAGCACTCACTTCAAGACACAAGCCTTAGAAATGGCTCTGTGAATAAACTTCTATTAAATAAAAGATGCTAGAAGCCTTTGGGAAACATCTGCATCTTCCTGCCATATTTGAAGTATTAATATATGAAAACACCTCCAGGACAAGGTCTCTTCTATTCCATTCTATCCATTCTATGCTTTATCCAAAGTGTCTTTAAAGGACATTATCTTTGAGAAATTAGATCCTCTTTAGTCACAATAATCTGGGACTTGACGACCTGCAAAGACTTGAACTCCTTCCAGATAACTCTCTGCCTACATTCTTGCTACTTACCCCTCATCTCTAACTATCAAAATCTGGCCTTTTTCTCAGGCCCAATTCAATGCTACCTCACCCAGGACCCTTCTTGCATCATCCCCCAAAGATGATATGTCCCTTTTGTAGGCTTTTTCTTGCTCCTTTATTAGTTTGGTCATTATCTTTTTGTACCTTGAATGAAAGGCCAAACCCCTGTCTGAGTACCCTGCATCTCATTCATCACTCTGACTACAGAAGTATATTGGATGGGTGAATATATATTATGCCCATCCCCAAGATATCACTCCAGCTCTCCACCTAGATGCCCTCCTCTCTGCTGATGCCCCAGGCATCCCTCACCTAGGAATACTGGGACTGCTGATGGCTCATTGGGAATTGCCCTTCACAGTAGGCTTCCAAAGGGCAATGACTGGCTGATTCAAGGATCCAAAGTGCTGCCCCTGCCCCCCAAGCCTGATTCGAGACAACTCTAAAGGACCATCTTACTGCCAGAGCCCCACATAGGACAGACTATTGCTCAGTTGCAACCATATTGCATGTTCCTTTCTTATCTATCCAATCCTGCCTTCCTCACCTCCCTACAGGTAAAACTCCTGAGAGCACTTCCCAATAAACTCTGCACACAACTCTGCAACTCTGAGCTTGTTTCCAGGAAACTCAATCCAAGGCACCCTTGGACTCTGCATAGGGCATCACTCCTGCCACACACACCTGGTGCAGCTTGCCTTCCCTAACAAGCCTCAACAAGTGAACATAGAGCCAAGGGAATCTGATGTAAGATGTGAACTTAAACTCTGAAAAGGAGGTAACCACAGGAAGAGACATTCCCCCCCAACCCCAGGTGTCTCAGGGGCTGAGATGACCTGGGACTTCAGATCCCACATGCCCCCCATGACACAGGATAGAGAATGGGGGGAAGAGTTAAAGATGTCCACCTTGTCATCCTTAGAAAGGACTATGGAAACTTAAAAGGATAATGGGAAAACAGGAAACATTAGAGAGGGAGGAAGAAAGAGAGGTCATATGGACAGGGAGGAAGAGAAGAAAAAGAATATGGAACAGTGAAAGATTATGAGAAACAAGGGAGTCACAGGAAGAAAGAAAAGGAAGTTGGAGAGGAAATAAGGGAAAGCTGCTGCTGCTGCTGCTGCTGCTGCTGCTGCTGCTAAGTCGGGTCAGTCGTGTTCGACTCTGTGCAACTCCACAGAGAGCAGCCCACCAGGCTCCCCCGTCCTTGGGATTCTCCAGGCAAGAACACTGGAGTGGGTTGCCATTTCCTTCTCCAGTGAATAGAAGTGAAAAATGAAAGGGAAATCGCTCAGTTGTGTCTGACTCTTAGCAACCCCCATGGACTAAGCCTACCAGGCTCCCCTGTCCGTGGGATTTTCTAGGCAAGAGTACTGGAGTGGGGTGCCATTGCCTTCTCCAATAAGGGAAAGCAGATTACTCTAAAGCAAGCTTTTGTTTCCTATAGTAACTTCTTTTAAATTTGTATTTCGTTTGCAACTGTAGAGTATTACTATGCTTTTTTGTGGCTTGTTTTGTAGATTCCACTTGGATTGTGTTTTTATTTTTATTTGGCTTTATTTGAGGCTTGTTTGTTTTTCTCTTTGCTCAAATTTGAAAGGAGATCCATGAAGGCTCCGTGTTTTCCAGAAAATTGTTGGTATGGGTACCCTCTTTACCGACTGCTTGCCTGAGTTCTCCTCATTCAGGTCACACGCATGAGGGAGGTGATTGTCCTGTAGAAAATTAGGCTTCAGGAGTGACCCACTCTGACTAAGAAGGAATATTTTGATTCTTCCACTGTCCATTTGTCTGACTGTGAAGGGAAGGTAACTTTGGACCACCATACAATCATTCATTACACAGCGCTACAACCAAAAGAAGCACAGTCCAAAAGAGGCAATGAAAAATAATTTATATTTTTATTGACATTACTCAGAGGGTTGCCAGGTAGTGAATTATATTGTGTAACACAAAGCAACATGTCCTAAATGTTCTTTTCACTTATCCACCTCTTGTTTACCATAGCATATTCCTCTAAAATCTTTTTCTTTTCCTTTCTTCGAAGTAACATAGAAACCTAACCCTTACTGGCTCTCCTGAGTGCCTCCCTCAACAAAACCTGTTAAATCCCCCTCCCCCCGCCCCACTGAGATCTCTTGGCCTCCTTCCCAAGCAACCTTATGCCCATCTATTACTTCTCTTGGCACAAGAAAGGGAGGGAGAGGCAGGGCAGTGCTGTCTCAGGAAACAAAGCCCCTGAAGGCGCTGCCCCCAAGGCTCTAGATTTTGTGCCAGGAAGAATCTAACACATACACTTTCTCCATTCTCCCTCCACCCAGGGAATTGCTGTCCAGTAGATGTGACAACTTAGAGATGAAGGGTTGCTATGGCCTGGAGAGAGGACCTCCGGGAGGGGAGTGTCAGATCTGCTTTGTAGCATCATCATGGCTAGTCCTGCTGTTCTGTGTCACAGGTCAAAGGGAAAGTTTGTCATTGTAAGCCCCTCCACATCTCACTTAGTGGGGAAATCTTCTCAGACACTAGCAAATAGTCCATTACTATCCTTAATTTGCAATGCTTTTACAATTGTGTCCTTTGTGTATTTTTGCACATTTTGGTGGGAAGGAGGGAGATGGCATATTAAGGATGGTTAGACTGGTGCTGTCTTAGACAGCCATGTTCGAAAAGGGACAGTTGGTTAGCAGCACAAAAGGTGGATTGACATGAAGAAAAACAGCAGAGTGGCCATTTGAAGGCCAAGGTCATAGTCTACCCCTGGGAGGAGTTGGCAGGAAGCATGGTGGTTTCGAGCATGCACTTTGTAGTCAAACAAACAGGACTGAAACCCACAGCTCTGCCACTTACTATGAGTATGAGTTTGAAAGAATGTATATCCTCTAAAGCCTGTAGCCTCATTTGGCTGATTTGGGGGTCATGGTAGGGGCCAGGATAATAACCTCACAGAATGTTTGTGAGCATAAATTAGTTAAGTATATGGAAAGTTTGCATTTCCTTTTAAAACGTCAAGCTTAAACTAGTGGTGGGCAGAAACAGAGAGAGGCTCTTTGGCAATTTACCAATGTGTATCAGTACAATAATCCAGAGAGAAACTCTGAGCAGAAGGAAAGCAGAATCAACCCAAGGTTCCCAGATGAAGCCTGGGACAAGGAAAGAGGCTAAAGCAGTCACAGGTCTGTGACTTCCCCAGGTTGCTGCAAAGAGAAGTTTAAAAACTAAACTCTCTGGAAAAAGAATTCAGGCCCCAGATCTTCCACAGATGGAGATAAACTAAGTAGAGGATTATAAGAACGCTACCCTTGGGGAATGGGTCCCAATCAGCCCTCAAGGTCACCAGGGACAGGCCCAGAAGGCTCCTTTCCCATGAAAGAATCCTGTGCAGGACAGATGTGGCAGCTCCTCGGGCACTGATCATGGAAAACGTGACTGCAGGAGTTTCTTATGTGACAGCCACACTTGCCAACATCTTGACAACTTGGCCTATCCTGTTTAGTTAATATGTTGGCTGTGCTTAGAGTCAGGCTTTATTTTCTATTGATATATTTTTTCTTCTTTTTTAGAAACTTTGCCAGGGATTCACACAGTTTCATTCCAGAAGACCTGGATTCAAGCACTAGGATGTAAGTGGACGCGTGGTATCTGGTAGGACCCAGCCTTGCTTTCTAGGTCTGCTCATAGCTAGAAGGAGACATATCTACATTGCATGCGGTGCACCCAAGCACATGGACGGGTTTCAGTTAGTACATAGTCGGTACATACATATTAATTCACACATAACTGATTGCATGCTCACAGCCAATTTAAATCTCAATCTGGTATTATCTGCAAACACATTAGGTGCTTACATTATGAACACAAAGTTATAGTCCATAAAGTTTCATATCTACATGGCACTGTGTTCAAGATACATATTATAAAAACCAAACAATTACAGAAGACTTTTATTTACTTGCTTTGCCAAAATGAGACAAAGTGATCAAATGCACCAACTTAGCACCATTTCACATATTCCCCTCCCCGTCTTCACCTCCTGTGTCCCCTAGCACCTCTCATTTACTGCCCCCATCCTGCCACCACACTGCCCGCCTCCAGCCTCTGTAGCCTCAGTTTTCTCATCTCCCAGTCCTCCATTTTTCTCCTTAGGTCATTTCCCTCTGTCATAAAATCTGGAAACTGGACTGGCAATGACAAGTTTAGAGTACGAAGGATGGGAAAAGCCTGTGGAAATGGAAAAGCTTGACCTGGCAGTGATGGCTCTGGCTTTGGTGGACTGGGGGGAGAGGGAAGTATATGGATAATCCCTGGTTAATACTAGTATTCACAACAGAAAATTATGCCCATAGATAATAGATATACATACAATCATAAATCTATTTATTGCATCAAAAAGTATTATTATAATAATGAAAATAAAAATTAATTCATGCCCCAAGTTTCTTAGAAAAAAGTTTAAAACAGCATTCAAATATGCACAAAATATGACAATAGTTTCTATATCTTAAGACACCCAAAATATATAACAGAATAATACATGCATTCCCCTTCAACTCAGCAATCCCAAGTTTAGAAATCTTGGCCTAATATATACTGGCAAAAATATAAAATGATATACACCAAAAGTTATTGGTTGCAATGTTATTTTTAGTATCTAAAGATTAAAAACAACCTACATGCTTACCAGTAGGGCACTAGATGAATAAATATGCAACACCCACAAAATGGAGAACTATGGAGCTGAACAAAAGAACAAGGATTGTCTCTATAGACTATTATAGTCTCCAGGATATATTCTTGACTTAAAAAGAGAGAAAAGAAAAAAATCAAGGGGCAGAAGAACTATACATAGAGATTGCTACCTTTGATCTGGTGGTGCAGTGGTAAAGAATCCACTTGCCAATGCAGGAAATGCAGGACACCAGATTCAATCCCTGGGTTGGGAAGATCCCCTGGAGTAGGAAATGGCAACTTGCTCCAGTATTCTTATCTGGAAAATTCCATGGACAGAGGAGCCTGTCCATGGGGTTGCAGAGAGTTGGACACGACTGAGCAACTGAGCATGCACACTTTTGATTTAAAGATGAGAGATAAATATTTGCATACAATAAAAATAAATGGAATAATAAATAACCAAATAAAATTCTTCTCTCTCAGGGAAAAAAAAACAGGACAGGGTGAATCAATCATGAAAAGAAATACAACCAGGTGTTATGTGCCTCTTGATATAATGCTGGAGGAATTGTACAATACTAATCATGAAATATTCATGTCAGAAAACTAAATCTGAATCTAATCAGGCCTCTAGTCTAATCAGAATTCTTAATTTTGTTGGGTATCATAGGTCATTGTGGGCTTCCCTGGTGGCTCAGCTGGTAAAGAATCCACCTGCAATGTGGGAGACCTAAGTTCAATCTCTGGGTTGGGAAGATCCCCTGAAGAAGGGAAAAGCTACCCACTACAGTATTCTGGCCTGGGAGAATGCCATGGACTGTATAGTCTATGGGGTCACAAAGAGTCAGACATGACTGAACGACTTTCACTTCACTTCATATATCATTGTGGATTTTTAAGAACCTGTCCAAAATTTTTAGAGGTACGTACTGAAGTATTTAAGCTCAAAATGACAAGGTCCTAGGACTTGCTTCAAAATTCTCCAATCATGAACCAAAAGAAAAAGGAACCAATAATGCAAATGTGGCAAAATCTTGATAACTTTAGTCTGGGGGGTGGATATTGTTGCTGTTGATCACTTTAGTCTGGGGGATAGATATGTGGAAGCTTATTATACTATTCTCTCTACTCTAGAGTACATTTGGAAATTTCATACTGAAACAGTTTTTAAATTAGTAAATACAAAAGAGGGTAAAAGAGAGCAAGCTGAAAGATGGATACAGAACTGGAGTTGGTGCACAAATGAATTCCATGTACTTCTACACACTGCATATAATCCTGGCTCAATGTTTGTAGCCAACAATGTGAAAAAGGCAACAGAGTAAGACAATTCTCCCCACCTACATAGCAGAAACAAACCAGGTGTTCAGGCAGAGCACCCTCCCTGATGCTGAGTCCTAAGCAAATCCTCTCCTATGGGTCTTCATTAAGGAGCCACTGAGAGCTGCGTGAAGAGCACCATCCTCAACAACATGTTCAAAACAAACCAGGAAAGCTTCCCTGGGGCTGTGACTGACCTCCCCGGCTGCATTGCACTTCACCACTGAGCTGTCTTAGTTCCGTGAGAGGGTGACCCTCAGAAATGCCTAGAGCTCAGGCCAAGGAAGCAGTGTAGACATTATCGCCCACTCACACTGTTTTCTCTAAAATGTTCTGGACTGAGGATGGCTCTCTGCTCTTCCCCTTTGGGTAGTTTCTGTGGAGGTGGGAGTTAGCCCTTTGTATCAGTAACACTCTTGGAATGAGAAAATGAGAACTGGGTTATTAAGAAGCCTCCTCAAGGGCTCCAAGCTATTGATTTTTCAATGGTTTCCAAACTGAGCCCTGTTTGAAATACTCTGAACATGCTCTTTTACCTGGAATAACGTGTCCAGCCATATTTTCTATCTTTAAAATTTCAATTAAGGTTCTGTCTCTTAAGAGATACTACAAAATTCAAATCTAAGTGGACAAATTTTCACCAAACTTGAATGCTATATTTGAAATGAATGTGAATGTGAAGTCGCTCAGTCATGTCCGACTCTTTGCGATCCCATGGACTGTAACTTATCAGGCTCCTCAGTCCATGGAATTTTCCAGGCAAGAGTACTGGAGTAGGTTTCCTTCTCCACAGGATCTTCCCATAATTTGATCTAAATTAGAGACTGTGTGGTATGTATAACAGTTATGAAAGTCGCTGAGTGACAGCAGGAAGAAACAATTATCTTTCAGGATGGCTGAAACAGAAATATGATAAAAAAAGTCATGATGAACACTAATCTGGAGAAGCACGCTGTGCACACAAAGACTTTGCACAGAGAAAACATTCGCGTCACTCAGAAATACATCAGTAATTTGGAAGCAAAGATGTATTTACTTCAGATTGATGATGTTTCCAGGAAAAGCTGGGCAGGTCAGTCAGATCCAAACTCTTCACTTCCGGAATATGCAAGCCCACAACATGCCTTTGATTGTGCTCTTCTTCCCACCCACCGCCCCAGGAGTTTTTCTTTCAATGAGGAAGTTGCCATCCTGAGAGGTCAAGTGACTAACCAAGGTCACAGACCTACTACAGGGCAGAACTAGGATTCAGACCCTAGATCACCTGACCCTGAGAACATCACTCTTTGCACAAAATCAAGGTGATTCTGGAAGCAGAGGGCTTGAAGCAGAATGGAGACAGGGTGAGAAATACCGTACAAGGTAGAAGAAGAGACTGAAGAGAGAGTTGAAGGGCATCCACTATT
Source organism: Bos indicus x Bos taurus (assembly GCF_003369695.1). Lineage (NCBI taxonomy): Eukaryota > Metazoa > Chordata > Mammalia > Artiodactyla > Bovidae > Bos > Bos indicus x Bos taurus. The sequence continues at coordinate 25,887 of NW_020868231.1, forward strand.
TTGCCGAGTCCCACATTATGAGAAAGCCTCGGCAGCATTCCTCATGAGTCAGGATCAAGGATGCTTCCTGAGAGGGTAGCAACGAGGGTTGAAGAGAAGAGTATCACAAGGTTACTCCCACTCCCTAAGGCGACCCAGTGATGTCACCTCCCTTGTCCACCTTTTCCGCATATCAATTCTTGAGTTTACCTGTCATTTGGCATTCTGCTAGCATGGACAGGATGGAGTTGACGAGTTGGAGCTTTGATATATCTGCCCCCATAAAATTGACTCAGAGTTTTCCTAGTCTCTATAGTGGGCTGGGGGCTCTGGAGGATAGAGAGGGAAGCCTGGACAACCTCCATTTGTCTGCTTTCCAAAGACTACAGCCAGGTCTTCTCTGGTGTCAGTCAGGCTTTCTGAGAACTCCTTCCTGCCCCCTCCAAACACTGGGGACTCCCTCTTTCATGGTTTCCAGACATGGCCCCTCTGCTCTTTAGCTCTTTAGTGTCTTGCTCAGCAACTTGCAATCTGTCCTGTAGCTGGGCCCCTTCGCTTACCAACTGGACATTCAGTCCTGCCTCTGCTTCTAGAATCAATCTTTTGCCCTTTTGGAAGCAGGGAAAGTTTGGGCAGTAGATTTATAGAGGCTTCTATATTACTTCTGGAGAAGGCAATGGCACCCCACTCCAGCACCCTTGCCTGGAAAATCCCATGGATGGAGGAGCCTGGTGGGCTGCAGTCCATGGGGTCACGAAGAGTCGGACACGACTGAAGCGACTTAGCAGCAGCAGTAGCAGCTATATTACTTCAAGTAAAAGAAATTCTAAGTCAAATAGTATAAACAATTAAAGGAATCTGTTTAAAAGTCAACCTTTTAGATACCCTCAATCAGGGATAGGTTGAGTTTCAAGAAGCCTTGACCAAGTGGCTCAACAGAATCATTGAAATCCATTTAATTCCATTTCCCCCTTTCATCTTTCTATTCTCACTTTTTAAGATAGGAATTTAAACTATGTCTGGCTTCCCTGGTAGTTGCAAGATGGCTGTCAACATGAGCCAGACAATATATGTTTTCTCTTTTCGCGTCCAGTGGAAGAAGAAAAGCTTATTTCTCCTAATCTTGAAATAATGGTATCCTGCCCCTCACCTTTGATTAGACCAGCCAAGGCAATCACTTATTGGTCCAACCACTGTGCAAAGGGGCTGAAATTGCATCACTTGTCTGGCCCAATCATGGCCCACACTGGAGCTATGAAAGGTAAGAGATGTCAACCGGCTTGAACAGCATGACTGCAATCAAAAAGGGAATGGAGGGATGCTTATATATATATATATATATATATATATATATACACACACATACACAATATATTAAAAAATAGTGGCTCAATCATGTCCGACTCTTTGTGACCCCATGGACTACAGTCTCTCTAGGGTTCTCTGTCCATGGAATTCTCCAGGCAAGAATACTAGAGTGGATAGCCATTTCCTTCTCCAGGGGATCTTTCTGATCCAGGAATTGAACCCGTGTCTCCTGCATTGCAGGCAGATTCTTATACAATACATACAACAGTCTTCATAGCTGGTTGGGCCACAGTCAAGTCTTTCCCACTATGGGCCTTTGTATTATCTGGCTGCAAGACCAGAATTCTCCAGGCTATTTACTCCTAGGGCTGAGGTTTGTAGTTCAGTGGTGCTGCCAGTAAGGGTGGCGGCGGGGCGGGGGTGGGGGGTGGGGGGGGGGGAGGGGGGGCGGTTGTTATGCCTTCCTCTCACCTTATGTTCCAGAATTACAAACACATCAGTAACTACATGGGTCAGCTAAAAAATGATCACTTCCCTGATTCAAAAAAAAAAAAAGTTAGAACAGCTTTTAAAAATAAAGAATTCAATAGTTAAACAGTTTTTTAAAAGTTACATTAAATAGGTTAGAAATAGGCGGTTAAAGAGAAAATTAAGAATGAAAAAGTAAGAGGAAACAAATATATAAGGTTATTAAATTTGCGTTTTAAAGGAGATCATGAACAAAATCTCAGCCATTGATTGGTACGCCCTCCTGATCCACACCATCACCATGATGATGTCACATATCTAGTTGGTGCGCTGTCTTCTGCTAATGCCTAATCTAGGGTGACTTTGTGTTTCTACTTCACTTTTACACCATTTAAATGCAAAAGGGATTTCTTCAAAATGTTTCTGTTGTTTTCCTGTCACCAAACCATGAAAGCTTTTTTTTTTCACTTTTTTTTTCTTTGCCTACCTATGGTATAACAGATATAAACTCACAATACACAGAAGCCCTCTGAAATATTCATTAATCTTTATAAATTCAACTTCATATGAGCATGGATTCCATTTCTTAAAAACTTCTTGAATGTCTTCACACAATATCTCATCTCTCCCTCTAGTCTTTTTTTTTTTTTTCCTCTAGTCTTAACTCAATTCTTTCCAATCAAGCTTCCATCCCATCAGCCCTCCTAAGGTCATTCCTTGCCAGAGTCACCAGTGACTTCCTCCCAGAAAATCAGTTGTCAATTCTCAATTCTCATTTTACGTGACCTTTCAGCATTTTCAGGGGTGAAGGGGAGGGCAGTTTATACTTCCCTTTTTTTAACCACTTCTAGAAATTGGCTTCTGGGGTACTAAACTCTCTTGCTTTTCCTTCTTCCTCACTGCCGTTCCTGCGCAGGTTCCTTTGCTGGCCCTACCTTTCTTCGAGCTGTCTAAATGTTGAGTGTCCCAGAGTTTAGTCCTCAGCCATGCTTTCTTCTACTCTCACTCCTTGGTAATCTCATTCAGTTCCACAATGGTTCCCACAAGTATTGTAAGGTATAGCTCGGGCCGAGGCAGAAAGGGGAAAGATGACTTCAACAGAAGTAGGTTACCTTTATTCAGGCAAGGGGGGCGGCGACAGTCGGCCTAACGACCAGGCTGAGCATGGAGAGGGATCAGGGAGGCTCCATATTTATAGTGAGGTTTGTGGAAGCGATAAGGGAAACATTAATCAGGCAGGATGTTTGGGGTATTCTTTAGTTGAGATGGCATTTGTAATTGGGCAGGGGGTGATAAGTTTTCTGGGCAGGTGTGGGGGGGCGGTGGAAGGTTTCCGGACAGGGGGTGATAAGTCTTCTGGGCAGGTGTAGGGGGTGGAAGGTTTCTGGACAGGGGGTGGTAAGTCCCAGACAGATGCAACCGGCCTAGAGCATCAGGGCAGGACCTAAGTTCTGTTTTGTTTTCTCCGAAGTTAGATGATTCAGCAAGGGCCTTTGAAACTGTTGTTTTCTTTTCTAGGCCCAAAAGACTCCTTCACGTATACCTCTAGTCCTAGTCTCTATCCAAGACTTATGTACCACCCATCTACTGGACATGTCCCCCTGGATGTGTAATTGAAGGAGGAAACAGAACAGGCTCTATCTTGAAAGCAGGACTCCATCTTGGGCCGGACTGTGGACTTTGAGCTATATGCCCAGTACCTATGGTAACGACATACCAACTGGAAAACCAGGCCCCCAAAGGAAGAGCCCCAGGGCTCTCCCTCGCCTAAAAGAATACCCTAATTATCTGTGTAACCAAATAGAATCATACATTCTATTATGCTTATCGTGGTATGACCATAGGCCTATTGATAATTGTCCAGTGTTAACTACCTAGGCTTAAGGCATATGATCATGGGTTAACTTGATTGTATCTTTCTTTTTCCTTTGTTCAGACTAGTTTCAGGGAACCTTATACACTTAGGGTATATAAGGTTTTCACAAAAACTGGTCGGGGTCCTTGGCTAAGAGGAGACTCTGCCTTGGGCCCGCCGGTGTAATAAACTGCACTCCACTATCTGCATTGTCCTTCTGAGTGAGTTTGTTTCCCGGAACACGTGGTTACAACAAAATAAGTATCTCAAAGTTAATGCACTCCCACTAGAACTTGAGATGCGTCTCTTCCCCTGACCACTCTGATCTCCACCCCTCTACTACCTGCTAAGCCCAAACCAGAAATAATCTTGAACTCCTGTTTTCCTCATTCACTACAACCAGTTCATCAGCATGTCCTGTGGGCTCAGTCTTCAAGATACACCCTTCATATGACCACTTCTCACAACCTCCACCATTTCACCTAGTCCAAAGTTATCTCATTTCTGGCTAGGATTTTTTGCAACCGTTTTCCCTTTTACTGCCCTGTTTACACTTTTGTACCCTTGGAATCACTTTTATACCCAGGAGCCATAGGGGTAATTTCAAAGCATAAATTAAACCACATCACTCCCCACTTCAACTCTCCAGTGGATTTCCGTCACTGTCAGAGTAAAATCCAATTTTCTTCCCATAGCTGCAATGTTCTACCTATCTCTCCACCTCGTCTCCTGCTAATCTCAGCGTCCCTCCTCTGTTTTCATCAAACTAAACTCCTCAGTATTCTGCAAGCATAATTAGTTCTTTCCTCCTCAACGCTTTTGGCTTTGTAGTTCCCCTCACCTGTGCTCCTCCCCTGGACCCTCACGTGGCTTGCTCTGTTACATCATTGCTTTGGCTTTATAGTTCCCTTCACCTGTGCTCCTCCCCTGGACCCTCACGTGGCTTGCTCTGTTACATCATTCACCTTTCTGCATGTCGCCTTCTCTGAATGGCATTTGAAGAACCAGCTGGTTATCCTTTATTTCGTTACATTTAATTTGCTTTCTTTTTAATACTTATCACTAACTTGTGACAAAAAAATAACTTACAAAGTTATGTGCCTGTTTACGGTATTTGTTTAGTTTTGTATTCTAATACCTAGAACAATGTATGGTACTCAATAAACATCAGGTGAATAAAAGAATAAAATGCCTATTGAAGTGAATTTCCCCAGCCTGCTTTCAGAGTAAGACTTGGTATCTGAGTTAATAACATTGTAAAAGATATCTTTTTGAAAAACATTCTTTTAGGCACCTGGGCACCTCCCCACTTTCAGACCTGGTAACTCAAACCTCAAGAGTTAGCACTGAGCTTTGTGCTGGTCATAAAGGCCTCTCCCTCAGAGCTCTTTGCAGCTGAAAGGTGTGGCCTCCTCAGCCCCCAGGTGTAATTTGAGCGAGCTGGCCTGGTGAAACTCTGATCTGGGGAGCTTTGCCAGTGAGGAGTAAGATCTATACAGTGATGTGGTTATAGTTGTTGAAAGACACAAGGGGGCAGCAAATCCGGCCCTTATTTTTAAAGGCAAACCACGTCATCTGAAAATCACAATTTGATGTCAGATAGTTAAATAAATCTCAGCATGTCCATCCAATGAATAATAAGAATCAATGTAAATGAATGAATTACAGCTACAGGCAGCAATACTGATAAATCTTACAAACCTAACGTGAAAGAAGAAAGACACGAAAGAATATATACGGTATGATTCCATGGCGATAACATTCAAAAATAAGCAAAACTAAACTACACGTTTGGGAGACACACAGAAGTGCTCACACTCTAAAGAAAAGCAAGAAACTGATATACAAAACCGAGGCTTGTGAAGATTGAAGTATTTGTGGTCAGGATGGTACATACTGAAGGCTATGAATCCTAGCATTAATCTATTTGCCACCTTTGCAGAAGTTACATAGGTGCCCAATTTATAATTACTTGCTAAACTTTAAAGGTTTATGCCCCATTAACCACAAATGGTTAATGATTTATACCCTTCTTTTACATATGTTTATGTTTCACATTAAGGTTTTTTTCAGCAAAAGGAAAAGAAAAGAGGTTAAGAATGTGAGCAAGAAAGAGAAACACACAGAGAGAGGCAGAAAGAAATAGAGACTAAGAAATAAAGTAGCAAAGAGAAGTTTGAACTTATAGAAGAAAGGAAGAGAGACTGAAAGAGGGGATAAAAAGAGAAAGAACCAGGAAAGTCCAGAAAGAAATGTTTAAAGGAAGTAGTGTTAGAATAAGTACTGACCTCCTAAGGTCAGTAGTCAAGAGAGAAAAAAAGAAAGAAGGGAGAAAAGATGAAGGGAGTAACAGAAAGAGGTGAAGAGGGTTGAAGACAGAGTGTAAAAGGAAACCAGAGTTCATAGGAAGAAATATGAAATAGCAAATCTAGAAGAATAAGAGGAATTGCCTTTGGCCAGGGGAACTGAAGGGTTGGGCAGTCAGCCCTGAGACTTTGGCGGGGGGTGGGGGCTCAGCCTTACAGTGGGCTGCAGCTAGAATATGACAGTGGGAAAGAAAGAAATCAAGAGACATTTGGTGTCAGGAGAGAGGTTTTTACCTGTGGGCTTTCATAGACAGAGCTATGAAAGGCAGGACTGCGGCCCAAGCAAGAATTGTTGTTGTTCAGTCATTCAGTCATGTCCAACTCTTTGTGACCCCATGGACTACAGCACTCCATGCTTCCCTCTCCTTTACTATCTCCCAGAGTTTGCTCAAACTCATGTCTGTTAAGTCGATGATGCCATCCAAACATCTCATCCTCTATTCACCCCTTTTACTCCTGCCCTCAATCTTTCCCAGCATCAGAGCCTTTTCCAGTGAGTCAGCTCTTTGCATCAGGTGGCCAAAGTATTAGAGCGTCAGCTTCAGCATCAGTCCTTCTGATGAATATTTAGCGTTGATTTCCTTTAGAATTGACTGGTTTGATCTCCTTGAAGTTGAAGGGACTCTCAAGAGTTTTTCTCCAGCACCACAGTTCGAAAGCAGCAGTTCTTCGGTGCTCAGCCTTTTTTATGGTCAGACAGAGAGACACTGAGAACAGTAATGCTAATGTAAATAAGCCAGTCATGGAAATAAGCCAGTCACAGAAATAAGCCAGTCACAGAAATGATGTGTGATTCTGAAGCAGGAGATAGATGGGCCCCAGGCTAGACATTTGCAACTGGCCACCTGTTTATGTTGGAGCAAGAAAAAGATGGGCCTCAGGCCAGACCCTTACAACTAGCCTCCTGTTTACATTTCATGAAACAGGGGATAGGTGGGCTCCAGGTTATATTTACAACCAGCCTCCTGTTTGCTCTCTGAAATGGAAGTAATGACTGAAATAAGGTAACTAGCCAGGCTTTGTCTCCTGTGGACACCTTAAGATAGCAATCATGGCAAGAACAGAGAGGCAAGAACCTTGTTTCAGTAATGCATCTGGAGGTCATATATTTCCCATCCTTGGAGTAAAAGAGACATTTCACATGCTCAGAAAGCCTCCTTCAGAGTCAAAAGCAGGAGGCACCACCCCATAATATGTGATGCTAATATGTGACCCCATAGGTCTCTGGGCTAGAATCTATCCTGGACAAAAACTGTGCATACGTGTGGCGGGAGTGGGGAAGTCCTAGGGCAGATCGGGTGTGGAGAAAGAAACTAGATAACTGGCCAAAGGTAAACATAGACCTGGAAGAACTGCCCTTTATAAATGATTTAACTGCCTCTTTCACATGCTCCTCCTCATTTAGGGGGATGCCCACACCCTTTCTCTCCAGGTGTGCATCTCTGTCTTCTTCTATCTTAACTGTTTTTCTGTGTGCTCTCCCACTTATTGTTGTGCTGTGTCTCTAATAATAAACTTTGTACCTGCATTCATAGTTTTTGCCTCCATGCCGCTGCTGCTAAATCACTTCAATTGTGTCCGACTCTGTGTGACCCCATAGACAGCAGCCCACCAGGCTCCCCCATTGCTGGGATTCTCCAGGCAAGAATACTGGAGTGGGTTGCCATTTCCCTCTCCAATGCATTCATGCATGCTAAGTCGCTTCAGTCGTGTCCAACTCTGTGCCACCCTGTGGACAGCAGCCCACCAGGCTCCTCTGCCCACAGGGTTCTCTAGGCAAGAATACTGGAGTGGGTTGCCATTTCCTTCTCCATTTTGCCTCCATAAGAAATGCATTTTTCACTGAGGGCAAAGATCCAGGGAAAATAGCTTCTAGCCTCTAGCTCTTGCTAGTCTATTGGCTAGGCTTTCAGGGTTTCATCCAGGCTACCCAGGTTCACTTCCTGAACAGGGAATTAAGATCTCTGTTTACGCCAGTGCTCACCGTTGACTCTCTGAGATCAGTTCTACTCATTTGAGGTATCTGAAATAATCAAATTCACAAAATCAAAGAGAAGAATTGTGGGGGGCTAAGAGGAGGGGGATATGGGGAGTTACTAATCAATGGGCATAAAGTTTCAATTAAGCAAGAGATTGCTGTACAGCACTGTACCTATAGTCAACAGCAACGACTTGTATCCTTAACAATTTGTAAGAGGATAGCTCTCATGTTGTGTCCTAACCATAGGAAAATAATTTTTTATATCTAAGATTCAACATTTGAACAGTAAAATTCCCAGAAAAACAAAATTACGGAAAGGAATAATTTTCCAAAGCTGAAAACCACAGATTTGTTGATTTAAGGGAACCAACAGAAGTGTGGCACTTTAACAATAAAAGGAACCACAGTAAGACATTATGATGAAATTTCGGAATAGTAGTAATAAAGAAAATATCCTAAAATTTCCCAGAGATGGGGAAGTTCACAAGTTCAAGAATCAGGCATGGGATTTCTCCACAGTCTTCGAAGCTAGCAAATGACGTAACACCTCCAACATTCTGAGATAAATTGTATTCAACCTAGAAGCTTATACCCAACCAATTTCTTAATTAAAATGAGGGAGGAATAAAGATGTTTTCAGACATACGATGTCTCGAAAAATTTATTTTTCTCTCATGCAGGTAGTAGGGGTAAGGGAATTTTTAGTTTGATGATTTGGGGGAAATCTGTTGACCTACAAAGCAGCCAAGGAAGGATTCCAAAGAGGAAAACTCCCTCATAATGAGCAGATTGTAAGGCTTTGCCTCCAGTGTCATAAACTGAAGTGTCTTTGTTCCTTTGACGTGTTTCTAGGAGGTAGGAAACATTAAGTACACTGTTGGAAGAAGATATGAGGTACAGCAGATTCACGGCTGACGGCAGGGTATTTTCAGGTGGTTCACAAATGAAATGGGAACTGAAGAGACAACAAAGGCTGAGATGGCACATATCACATAGGTAATAGGGGACCTTAAAAAAACCATCCTTCATCTATGTACGTTATGAACAGGACCCTTTATCTCATCAGAAAAGGACAAAGATCAGGGAAGAGTCACTGTATAGATACTGAAAAGGACACACGCAATAAGAGAAATATCCACCACTGGAAATTTCTCACCGGCCACGTTTCCCTTGCATACTCCTGTTTCTCTGTGCATCCAGAATGTCTCCAGCAAGTTATTATGGCTGGAAGCTACAACTGACTAAACTTCAGCCAGGGAAGAATTTAATTTAAGGACCTCTGGTTTGAAGATGGGGCATCAAGTTTCCATTTCTTTCCTTTCCTTGGAAAGAAATCTAAAAGCAACCAGTAGGAAGAGAGGCAGAAATGCAAACTCTTCCTTCAAAGAAAGTAGGAGACTGCTGAAACCTCTATTCACAAAACTAGAGGAAACAGGAAGGATTGGGGGAGCATTCCAGTGAATTGGAATTACATGAGGAGTATGTGAAAGAGTGAAGGAGAGAATGCCTACATGATCAGAAATAGATCATGAAGTACATAAAGCACACCTTCTAAGGACAGGTGCATGCTCTGAATTGCAAAAATCTAACTTTTTTTTTTGGAACTGAAGGGATATAGTATACAATGGCAGGTTCCCTGGACTTGGTTTTGAGGTAAAAAGTGGAAAAGGTAAAACTGAATTACAACAACAAGACATAATTTCAGATAACAGTCTACCTTGTGTGGTGCAGGGAGAACAGAGACTTAAGTGAAAACCCCTGTAGCTGCCTTTTTCCATCATCAGTAAGAACTAAAGGCTGTAAAAACTCATTAAAACCCTCTTAAAATCCAGAAACCAAAAGAAAACTTCTGCTAACTTAAAATGTAGGCCTGGCTGCACCTCCATGTGGAATCTCCTGGAAATACTGTAAATATATGATGCAGAAAAAAACTCATCTCTGTCAAAAATGAGGCCACCAAGAGATCACCAAAACTGCAAATATCTTATTAAAAATAAGAGGGAAAAGAAAACAAACAGGATCTGAAGGACATTTACCAGGAGAAAAAAAAAATCTGTTTAGACAACTTGAAAACTATGACTATTTCACCATGAAATTAAAAAAAAAAAAACAAAAATTTGATTGCAAAATTGCAAGGACACACAATGTCCCAGGAAAAGTAACAGAAGAACATACTGCAAAGCTAAGCTACTGAGCTTCAAAGACAAAGAATTCTTTGGGGAGTTATGCAAAAATACTAAGTCATTTTCAAAGGAGAAAAATAAAGCTGGTCTCAGATTTCCCAAGAGCAAATTTCCATACCAGAAAATAGTGGAGCAATGCTTATCAATCCTCAAGAGAAAGTGTAAGCAAAGACTAACACACTAGTAAAATGTCACTGAGGGCAAAGGCAAGAAATAAACATCTGGAACATCTGATGAGCCCTTCTTGTAGAAAATACTAGATGAACTTCAGTCAGCCAGGAGATAAGTGAGAAAGACAAAAGGACTGGCACTGAGATTGACCTACTTTACTGTAGGACAAAGATGAAGCAAAGGCGGGGATTATGGTAATAGTGCAGAATGTAAAAGCAATAATCCTGACTGCATGGGAACAACATATATAACCGAGTTGAGAAGAGATTTGGAGAATAAGTAGGTATTAATATTTGCTGCGTTCATTCACACTTTATAGCAAGCCTTCAAAAGACATCATTGGAAACTAATAAATCAAGTGAAATTAAAGGAAGTTTATTTAGCAGTACAAAGGTAAATGCTAAGAAAAATGGTAACTAATATTGAATGGAGGGGTAAAACTGAAGCAAAAGGATATATAATTGTGATTACTCACAGTGTGGAGTTAGATTCTGTCTAAACAGACATAGGATTAAAGGTTTTATTTTAAGTTACAGTTTATAACAATAATTGTTAGATCAAAAATAAATAATGTTCAAAGTATTAGAATAAACATATACATTCAAAAAAAACAAAACACATTGCATGGTAAATATTAAAATACTAAACTTAAAATTAAATAATGTGACAGAACTAAGCTAAAATGTTCGCTCTGTGAAAGACTTTGTAAGAGGATGAAAAAACAGCTACAGAATGGGAGAAAACTATTTGCAAGACACATATCTGACAAAGAGCTACTACTTAGAATGTATTTTAAAAGCTCTCAAAATGCAACAGTAAAATAGGGACAGGGTGGTAAAAGGAAACAAACTTTCAGTTATAAGATGAATAAGGTCAGAGGATCTGAGGTATAGCATGGTGTCTACAGTTGATAACACTGTGTTGTATCATTGAAATTTGCTCAGAGAGTAGAACTTAATATTACCACACCCTTACCCCAAAAAAGGTACATATGTGATGGATGTGTTAATTAATTCAATGGGAGGAAAGCTTTCATGATGAAATATTATGCCATTTTGTGGTATACTTTAAATATCTTATAATTTCATTTGTCAATTTTTCACTTTAATAAAGCTGGAGGGAAAAACCCAACAATGAAAAAAACCAAAAAAATCCAAAGGAGAGACAGTTCACTGAATAGGACACACAGATTGCAAATCAGTACAGGAAAGGTGTTCAACATTACTGAGAAATGCAAATTTAGACCACAATGAGATATCACAATGAGATATTCAAAATGTTGACAACACCAACTGCTGGTGAGAATGCAGAGAAATTGGATGACTCATAGTTTGCCAATGGAACTATAAAATG
>NW_020868232.1:0-19891 GCF_003369695.1 Bos indicus x Bos taurus
TTTGTATACAGGTTACTGTGCGATAAATGCCCCAGAAATGCAATTGCTGAATTGTATAGTAATGCATGTTCAGGTTTTCAGAAACTGCCAAACTGCTTTCCGGATGGCCATACCATTTTATAGTTCCATTGGCAAACTATGAGTCATCCAATTTCTCTGCATTCTCACCAGCAGTTGGTGTTGTCAACATTTTGAATATCTCATTGTGATATCTCATTGTGGTCTAAATTTGCATTTCTCAGTAATGTTGAACACCTTTCCTGTACTGATTTGCAATCTGTGTGTCCTATTCAGTGAACTGTCTCTCCTTTGGATTTTTTTGGTTTTTTTCATTGTTGGGTTTTTCCCTCCAGCTTTATTAAAGTGAAAAATTGACAAATGAAATTATAAGATATTTAAAGTATACCACAAAATGGCATAATATTTCATCATGAAAGCTTTCCTCCCATTGAATTAATTAACACATCCATCACATATGTACCTTTTTTTGGGGTAAGGGTGTGGTAATATTTAAGTTCTACTCTCTGAGCAGCAATTTCAATGATACAACACAGTGTTATCAACTGTAGACACCATGCTATACCTCAGATCCTCTGACCTTATTCATCTTATAACTGAAAGTTTGTTTCCTTTTACCAACCTGTCCCTATTTTACTGTTGCATTTTGAGAGCTTTTAAAATACATTCTAAGTAGTAGCTCTTTGTCAGATATGTGTCTTGCAAATAGTTTTCTCCCATTCTGTAGCTGTTTTTTCATCCTCTTACAAAGTCTTTCACAGAGCGAACATTTTAGCTTAGTTCTGTCACATTATTTAATTTTAAGTTTTAGTATTTTAATATTTACCCATGCAATGTGTTTTGTTATTTTTGAATGTATATGTTTATTCTAATACTTTGAACATTATTTATTTTTGATCTAACAATTATTGTTATAACTGTAACTTAAAATAAAACCTTTAATCCTATGTCTGTTTAGACAGAATCTAACTCCACACTGTGAGTAATCACAAATTATATATCCTTTTGCTTCAGTTTTACCCCTCCATTCAATATTAGTTACCATTTTTCTTAGCATTTACCTTTGTACTGCTAAATAAACTTCCTTTAATTTCACTTGATTTGATTAGTTTCCAATGATGTCTTTTGAAGGCTTGCTATAAAGTGTGAATGAACGCAGCAAATATTAATACCTACTTATTCTCCAAAATCTCTTCTCAACTCGGTTATATATGTTGTTCCCATGCAGTCAGGATTATTGCTTTTACATTCTGCACTATTACCATAATCCCCGCCTTTGCTTCATCTTTGTCCTACAGTAAAGTAGGTCAATCTCAGTGCCAGTCCTTTTCTTTCTTTCTCACTTATCTCCTGGCTGACTGAAGTTCATCTAGTATTTTCTACAAGAAGGGCTCATCAGATGTTCCAGATGTTTATTTCTTGCCTTTGCCCTCAGTGACATTTTACTAGTGTGTTAGTCTTTGCTTACACTTTCTCTTGAGGATTGATAAGCATTGCTCCACTATTTTCTGGTATGGAAATTTGCTCTTGGGAAATCTGAGACCAGCCTTATTTTTCTCCTTTGAAAATGACTTAGTATTTTTGCATAACTCCCCAAAGAATTCTTTGTCTTTGAAGCTCAGTAGCTTAGCTTTGCAGTATGTCTCTCTGTTACTTTTCCTGGGACATTGTGTGTCCTTGCAATTTTGCAATCAAATTTTTGTTTTTTTTTTTTTTTAATTTCATGGTGAAATAGTCATAGTTTTCAAGTTGTCTAAAACAGATTTTTTTTTTCTCCTGGTAAATGTCCTTCAGATCCTGTTTGTTTTCTTTTCCCTCTTATTTTTAATAAGATATTTGCAGTTTTGGTGATCTCTTGGTGGCCTCATTTTTGACAGAGATGAGTTTTTTCTGCATCATATATTTACAGTATTTCCAGGAGATTCCACATGGAGGTGCAGCCAGGCCTCCATTTTAAGTTAGCAGAAGTTTTCTTTTGGTTCTGGATTTTAAGAGGGTTTTAATGAGTTTTTACAGCCTTTAGTTCTTACTGATGATGGAAAAAGGCAGCTACAGGGGTTTTCACTTAAGTCTCTGTTCTCCCTGCACCACACAAGGTAGACTGTTATCTGAAATTATGTCTTGTTGTAATTCAGTTTTACCTTTTCCACTTTTTACCTCAAAACCAAAACCAAGTCCAGGGACCCTGCCATTGTATACTATATCCCTTCAGTTCCAAAAAAAAAAAAGTTAGATTTTTGCAATTCAGAGCATGCACCTGTCTTTAGAAGGTATGCTTTATGTACTTCATGATCTATTTCTGATCATGTAGGCATTCTCTCCTTCACTCTTTCACATACTCCTCATGTAATTCCAATTCACTGGAATCTCCCCAATCCTTCCTGTTTCCTCTAGTTTTGTGAATAGAGGTTTCAGCATCTCCTACTTTCTTTGAAGGAAGAGTTTGCATTTCTGCCTCTCTTCCTACTGGTTGCTTTTAGATTTCTTTCCAAGGAAAGGAAGAAATGGAAACTTGATGCCCCATCTTCAAACCAGAGGTCCTTAATTTAAATTCTTCCCTGGCTGAAGTTTAGTCAGTTGTAGCTTCCAGCCATAATAACTTGCTGGAGACATTCTGGATGCACAGAGAAACAGGAGTATGCAAGGGAAACGTGGCCGGTGAGAAATTTCCAGTGGTGGATATTTCTCTTATTGCATGTGTCCTTTTCAGTATCTATACAGTGACTCTTCCCTGATCTTTGTCCTTTTCTGATGAGATAAAGGGTCCTGTTCATAACATACATAGATGAAGGATGGTTTTTTTTAAGGTCCCCTATTACCTGTGTGATATGTGGCATCTCAGCCTTTGTTGTCTCTTCAGTTCCCATTTCATTTGTGAACCACCTGAAAATACCCTGCCGTCAGCCATGAGTCTGCTGTACCTCATATCTTCTTCCAACAGTATACTTAATGTTTCCTACCTCCTAGAAACACGTCAAAGGAAACAAAGACACTTCAGTTTATGACACTGGAGGCAAAGCCTTACAATCTGCTCATTATGAAGGGAGTTTTCCTCTTTGGAATCCTTCCTTGGCTGCTTTTGTAGGTCAACAGATTTCCCCCAAATCATCAAACTAAAAATTCCCTTACCCCTACTTGCATGAGAGAAAAATAATTTTCGAGACATCGTATGTCTGAAAACATCTTTATTCCTCCCTCATTTTAATTAAGAAATTGGTTGGGTATAAGCTTCTAGGTTGAATACAATTTTATCTCAGAATGTTGGAGGTGTTACGTCATTTGCTAGCTTCGAAGACTGTGGAGAAATCCAATGCCTGATTCTTGAACTTGTGAACTTCAACTTCCCCATCTCTGGGAAATTTTAGGATATTTTCTTTATTACTACTATTCCGAAATTTCATCATAATGTCTTACTGTGGTTCCTTTTATTGTTAAAGTGCCACACTTCTGTTGGTTCCCTTAAATCAACAAATCTGTGGTTTTCAGCTTTGGAAAATTATTCCTTTCCGTAATTTTGTTTTTCTGGGAATTTTACTGTTCAAATGTTGAATCTTAGATATAAAAAAATTATTTTACCTATGGTTAGGACACAACATGAGAGCTATCCTCTTACAAATTGTTAAGGATACAAGTCGTTGCTGTTGACTATAGGTACAGTGCTGTACAGCAATCTCTTGCTTAATTGAAACTTTATGCCCATTGATTAGTAACTCCCCATATCCCCCTCCTCTTAGCCCCCCACAATTCTTCTCTTTGATTTTGTGAATTTGATTATTTCAGATACCTCAAATGAGTAGAACTGATCTCAGAGAGTCAACGGTGAGCACTGGCGTAAACAGAGATCTTAATTCCCTGTTCAGGAAGTGAACCTGGGTAGCCTGGATGAAACCCTGAAAGCCTAGCCAATAGACTAGCAAGAGCTAGAGGCTAGAAGCTATTTTTCCCTGGATCTTTGCCCCCAGTGAAAAATGCATTTCTTATGGAGGCAAAATGGAGAAGGAAATGGCAACCCACTCCAGTATTCTTGCCTAGAGAACCCTGTGGGCAGAGGAGCCTGGTGGGCTGATGTCCATAGGGTGGCACAGAGTTGGACACGACTGAAGCGACTTAGCATGCATGTATGCATTGGAGAGGGAAATGGCAACCCACTCCAGTATTCTTGCCTGGAGAATCCCAGCAATGGGGGAGCCTGGTGGGCTGCTGTCTATGGGGTCACACAGAGTCGGACACAATTGAAGTGATTTAGCAGCAGCGGCATGGAGGCAAAAACTATGAATGCAGGTACAAAGTTTATTATTAGAGACACAGCACAACAATAAGTGGGAGAGCACACAGAAAACAGTTAAGATAGAAGAAGACAGAGATGCACACCTGGAGAGAAAGGGTGTGGGCATCCCCCTAAATGAGGAGGAGCATGTGAAAGAGGCAGTTAAATCATTTATAAAGGGCAGTTCTTCCAGGTCTATGTTTACCTTTGGCCAGTTATCTAGTTTCTTTCTCCACACCCGATCTGCCCTAGGACTTCCCCACTCCCGCCACACGTATGCACAGTTTTTGTCCAGGATAGATTCTAGCCCAGAGACCTATGAGGTCACATATTAGCATCACATATTATGGGGTGGTGCCTCCTGCTTTTGACTCTGAAGGAGGCTTTCTGAGCATGTGAAATGTCTCTTTTACTCCAAGGATGGGAAATATATGACCTCCTGATGCATTACTGAAACAAGGTTCTTGCCTCTCTGTTCTTGCCATGATTGCTATCTTAAGGTGTCCACAGGAGACAAAGCCTGGCTAGTTACCTTATTTCAGTCATTACTTCTTCATTTCAGAGAGCAAACAGGAGGCTGGTTGTAAATATAACCTGGAGCCCACCTATGCCCTGTTTCATGAAATGTAAACAGGAGGCTAGTTGTAAGTGTCTGGCCTGAGGCCCATCTTTTTCTTGCTCCAATGTAAACAGGTGGCCAGTTGCAAATGTCTAGCCTGGGGCCCATCTATCTCCTGCTTCAGAATCACACATCATTTCTGTGACTGGCTTATTTCTGTGACTGGCTTATTTCCATGACGGCTTATTTACATTAGCATTACTGTTCTCAATGTCTCTCCGTCTGACCGTAAAAAAGGCTGAGCACCAAAGAACTGCTGCTTTTGAACTGTGGTGCTGGAGAAAACTCTTGAGAGTCCCTTCAACTTCAAGGAGATCAAACCAGTCAATTCTAAAGGAAATCAATGCTAAATATTCATCAGAAGGACTGATGCTGAAGCTGACGCTCTAATACTTTGGCCACCTGATGCAAAGAGCTGACTCACTGGAAAAGGCTCTGATGCTGGGAAAGATTGAGGGCAGGAGTAAAAGGGGTGAATAGAGGATGCGATGTTTGGATGGCATCATCGACTTAACAGACATGAGTTTGAGCAAACTCTGGGAGATAGTAAAGGACAGGGAAGCATGGAGTGCTGTAGTCCATGGGGTCACAAAGAGTTGGACATGACTGAATGACTGAACAACAACAATTCTTGCTTGGGCCGCAGTCCTGCCTTTCATAGCTCTGTCTATGAAAGCCCACAGGTAAAAACCTCTCTCCTGACACCAAATGTCTCTTGATTTCTTTCTTTTCCCACTGTCATATTCTAGCTGCAGCCCACTGTAAGGCTGAGCCCCCCACCCCCCGCCAAAGTCTCAGGGCTGACTGCCCAACCCTTCAGTTCCCCTGGCCAAAGGCAATTCCTCTTATTCTTCTAGATTTGCTATTTCATATTTCTTCCTAGGAACTCTGGTTTCCTTTTACACTGTCTTCAACCCTCTTCACCTCTTTCTGTTACTCCCTTCATCTTTTCTCCCTTCTTTCTTTTTTTCTCTCTTGACTACTGACCTTAGGAGGTCAGTACTTATTCTAACACTACTTCCTTTAAACATTTCTTTCTGGACTTTCCTGGTTCTTTCTCTTTTTATCCCTCTTTCAGTCTCTCTTCCTTTCTTCTATAAGTTCAAACTTCTCTTTGCTACTTTATTTCTTAGTCTCTATTTCTTTCTGCCTCTCTCTGTGTGTTTCTCTTTCTTGCTCACATTCTTAACCTCTTTTCTTTTCCTTTTGCTGAAAAAAACCTTAATGTGAAACATAAACATATGTAAAAGAAGGGTATAAATCATTAACCATTTGTGGTTAATGGGGCATAAACCTTTAAAGTTTAGCAAGTAATTATAAATTGGGCACCTATGTAACTTCTGCAAAGGTGGCAAATAGATTAATGCTAGGATTCACAGCCTTCAGTATGTACCATCCTGACCACAAATACTTCAATCTTCACAAGCCTCGGTTTTGTATATCAGTTTCTTCTTGCTTTTCTTTAGAGTGTGAGCACTTCTGTGTGTCTCCCAAACGTGTAGTTTAGTTTTGCTTATTTTTGAATGTTATCGCCATGGAATCATACCGTATATATTCTTTTCATGTCTTTCTTCTTTCACGTTAGGTTTGTAAGATTTATCAGTATTGCTGCCTGTAGCTGTAATTCATTCATTTACATTGATTCTTATTATTCATTGGATGGACATGCTGAGATTTATTTAACTATCTGACATCAAATTGTAATTTTCAGATGACGTGGTTTGCCTTTAAAAATAAGGGCCGGATTTGCTGCCCCCTTGTGTCTTTCAACAACTATAACCACATCACTGTATAGATCTTACTCCTCACTGGCAAAGCTCCCCAAATCAGAATTTCACCAGGCCAGCTCGCTCAAATTACACCTGGGGGCTGAGGAGACCACACCTTTCAGCTGCAAAGAGCTCTGAGGGAGAGGCCTTTATGACCAGCACAAAGCTCAGTGCTAACTCTTGAGGTTTGAGTTACCAGGTCTGAAAGTGGGGAGGTGCCCAGGTGCCTAAAAGAATGTTTTTCAAAAAGATATCTTTTACAATGTTATTAACTCAGATACCAAGTCTTACTCTGAAAGCAGGCTGGGGAAATTCACTTCAATAGGCATTTTATTCTTTTATTCACCTGATGTTTATTGAGTACCATACATTGTTCTAGGTATTAGAATACAAAACTAAACAAATACCGTAAACAGGAACATAACTTTGTAAGTTATTTTTTTGTCACAAGTTAGTGATAAGTATTAAAAAGAAAGCAAATTAAATGTAACGAAATAAAGGATAACCAGCTGGTTCTTCAAATGCCATTCAGAGAAGGCGACATGCAGAAAGGTGAATGATGTAACAGAGCAAGCCACGTGAGGGTCCAGGGGAGGAGCACAGGTGAAGGGAACTATAAAGCCAAAAGCAATGATGTAACAGCAAGCCACGTGAGGGTCCAGGGGAGGAGCACAGGTGAGGGGAACTACAAAGCCAAAAGCGTTGAGGAGGAAAGAACTAATTATGCTTGCAGAATACTGAGGAGTTTAGTTTGATGAAAACAGAGGAGGGACGCTGAGATTAGCAGGAGACGAGGTGGAGAGATAGGTAGAACATTGCAGCTATGGGAAGAAAATTGGATTTTACTCTGACAGTGATGGAAATCCACTGGAGAGTTGAAGTGGGGAGATGTGGATTTAATTTATGCTTTGAAATTACCCCTATGGCTCCTGGGTATAAAAGTGATTCGAAGGGTACAAAAGTGTAAACAGGGCAGTAAAAGGGAAAACGGTTGCAAAAAATCCTAGCCAGAAATGAGATAACTTTGGACTAGGTGAAATGGTGGAGGTTGTGAGAAGTTGTCATATGAAGGGTGTATCTTGAAGATTGAGCCCACAGGACATGCTGATGAACTGGTTGTAGTGAATGAGGAAAACAGGAGTTCAAGATTATTTCTGGTTTGGGCTTAGCAGGTAGTAGAGGGGTGGAGATCAGAGTGGTCAGGGGAAGAGACGCATCTCAAGTTCTAGTGGGAGTGCATTAACTTTGAGATACTTATTTTGTTGTAACCACGTGTTCCGGGAAACAAACTCACTCAGAAGGACAATGCAGATAGTGGAGTGCAGTTTATTACACCGGCGGGCCCAAGGCAGAGTCTCCTCTTAGCCAAGGACCCCGACCAGTTTTTGTGAAAACCTTATATACCCTAAGTGTATAAGGTTCCCTGAAACTAGTCTGAACAAAGGAAAAAAAAGATACAATCAAGTTAACCCATGATCATATGCCTTAAGCCTAGGTAGTTAACACTGGACAATTATCAATAGGCCTATGGTCATACCACGATAAGCATAATAGAATGTATGATTCTATTTGGTTACACAGATAATTAGGGTATTCTTTTAGGCGAGGGAGAGCCCTGGGGCTCTTCCTTTGGGGGCCTGGTTTTCCAGTTGGTATGTCGTTACCATAGGTACTGGGCATATAGCTCAAAGTCCACAGTCCGGCCCAAGATGGAGTCCTGCTTTCAAGATAGAGCCTGTTCTGTTTCCTCCTTCAATTACACATCCAGGGGGACATGTCCAGTAGATGGGTGGTACATAAGTCTTGGATAGAGACTAGGACTAGAGGTATACATGAAGGAGTCTTTTGGGCCTAGAAAAGAAAACAACAGTTTCAAAGGCCCTTGCTGAATCATCTAACTTCGGAGAAAACAAAACAGAACTTAGGTCCTGCCCTGATGCTCTAGGCCGGTTGCATCTGTCTGGGACTTACCACCCCTGTCCAGAAACCTTCCACCCCCTACACCCTGCCCAGAAGACTTATCACCCCCTGTCCGGAAACCTTCCACCGCCCCCCCCACCTGCCCAGAAAACTTACCACCCCCTGCCCAATTACAAATGCCATCTCAACTAAAGAATACCCGAAACATCCTGCCTGATTAATGTTTCCCTTATCGCTTCCACAAACCTCACTATAAATATGGAGCCTCCCTGATCCCTCTCCATGCTCAGCCTGGTCGTTAGGCCGACTGTCGCCGCCCCCCTTGCCTGAATAAAGGTAACCTACTTCTGAAAGTCATCTTTCCCCTTTCTGCCTCGGCCCGAGCTATACCTTACAATACTTGTGGGAACCATTGTGGAACTGAATGAGATTACCAAGGAGTGAGAGTAGAAGAAAGCATGGCTGAGGACTAAACTCTGGGACACTCAACATTTAGACAGCTCGAAGAAAGGTAGGGCCAGCAAAGGAACCTGCTCAGGAACGGCAGTGAGGAAGAAGGAAAAGCAAGAGAGTTTAGTACCCCAGAAGCCAATTTCTAAAGTGGTTAAAAAAAGGGAAGTATAAACTGCCCTCCCCTCACACCCCTGAAAATGCTGAAAGGTCACGTAAAATGAGAATTGAGAATTGACAACTGATTTTCTGGGAGGAAGTCACTGGTGACTCTGGCAAGGAATGACCTTAGGAGGGCTGATGGGATGGAAGCTTGATTGGAAAGAATTGAGTTAAGACTAGAGGGAAAAAAAAAAAAAAAAAAAGACTAGAGAGAGATGAGATATTGTGAAGACATTCAAGAAGTTTTTAAGAAATGGAATCCATGCTCATATGAAGTTGAATTTATAAAGATTAATGAATATTTCAGAGGGCTTCTGTGTATTGTGAGTTTGTATCTGTTATACCATAGGTAGGCAAAGAAAAAAAAAGTGAAAAAAAAAAGCTTTCATGGTTTGGTGACAGAAAACAACAGAAACATTTTGAAGAAATCCCTTTTGCATTAAATGGTGTAAAAGTGAAGTAGAAACACAAAGTCACCCTAGATTAGGCATTAGCAGAAGACAGCGCACCAACTAGATATGTGACATCATCATGGTGATGGTGTGGATCAGGAGGGCGTACCAATCAATGGCTGAGATTTTGTTCATGATCTCCTTTAAAACGCAAATTTAATAACCTTATATATTTGTTTCCTCTTACTTTTTCATTCTTAATTTTCTCTTTAACCGCCTATTTCTAACCTATTTAATGTAACTTTTAAAAACTGTTTAACTATTGAATTCTTTATTTTTAAAAGCTGTTCTAACTTTTTTTTTTTTTTAAATCAGGGAAGTGATCATTTTTTAGCTGACCCATGTAGTTACTGATGTGTTTGTAATTCTGGAACATAAGGTGAGAGGAAGGCATAACAACCCCCCCCCCCCCCCCCCCCCCCCCCCCCCCACCCCCCACCCCCGCCCCGCCGCCACCCTTACTGGCAGCACCACTGAACTACAAACCTCAGCCCTAGGAGTAAATAGCCTGGAGAATTCTGGTCTTGCAGCCAGATAATACAAAGGCCCATAGTGGGAAAGACTTGACTGTGGCCCAACCAGCTATGAAGACTGTTGTATGTATTGTATAAGAATCTGCCTGCAATGCAGGAGACACGGGTTCAATTCCTGGATCAGAAAGATCCCCTGGAGAAGGAAATGGCTATCCACTCTAGTATTCTTGCCTGGAGAATTCCATGGACAGAGAACCCTAGAGAGACTGTAGTCCATGGGGTCACAAAGAGTCGGACATGATTGAGCCACTATTTTTTAATATATTGTGTATGTGTGTGTATATATATATATATATATATATATATAAGCATCCCTCCGTCCCTTTTTGATTGCAGTCATGCTGTTCAAGCCGGTTGACATCTCTTACCTTTCATAGCTCCAGTGTGGGCCATGATTGGGCCAGACAAGTGATGCAATTTCAGCCCCTTTGCACAGTGGTTGGACCAATAAGTGATTGCCTTGGCTGGTCTAATCAAAGGTGAGGGGCAGGATACCATTATTTCAAGATTAGGAGAAATAAGCTTTTCTTCTTCCACTGGACGTGAAAAGAGAAAACATATATTGTCTGGCTCATGTTGACAGCCATCTTGCAACTACCAGGGAAGCCAGACATAGTTTAAATTCCTATCTTAAAAAGTGAGAATAGAAAGATGAAAGGGGAAATGGAATTAAATGGATTTCAATGATTCTGTTGAGCCACTTGGTCAAGGCTTCTTGAAACTCAACCTACCCTGATTGAGGGTATCTAAAAGGTTGACTTTTAAACAGATTCCTTTAATTGTTTATACTATTTGACTTAGAATTTCTTTTACTTGAAGTAATATAGCTGCTACTGCTGCTGCTAAGTCGCTTCAGTCGTGTCTGACTCTTCGTGACCCCATGGACTGCAGCCCACCAGGCTCCTCCATCCATGGGATTTTCCAGGCAAGGGTGCTGGAGTGGGGTGCCATTGCCTTCTCCAGAAGTAATATAGAAGCCTCTATAAATCTACTGCCCAAACTTTCCCTGCTTCCAAAAGGGCAAAAGATTGATTCTAGAAGCAGAGGCAGGACTGAATGTCCAGTTGGTAAGCGAAGGGGCCCAGCTACAGGACAGATTGCAAGTTGCTGAGCAAGACACTAAAGAGCTAAAGAGCAGAGGGGCCATGTCTGGAAACCATGAAAGAGGGAGTCCCCAGTGTTTGGAGGGGGCAGGAAGGAGTTCTCAGAAAGCCTGACTGACACCAGAGAAGACCTGGCTGTAGTCTTTGGAAAGCAGACAAATGGAGGTTGTCCAGGCTTCCCTCTCTATCCTCCAGAGCCCCCAGCCCACTATAGAGACTAGGAAAACTCTGAGTCAATTTTATGGGGGCAGATATATCAAAGCTCCAACTCGTCAACTCCATCCTGTCCATGCTAGCAGAATGCCAAATGACAGGTAAACTCAAGAATTGATATGCGGAAAAGGTGGACAAGGGAGGTGACATCACTGGGTCGCCTTAGGGAGTGGGAGTAACCTTGTGATACTCTTCTCTTCAACCCTCGTTGCTACCCTCTCAGGAAGCATCCTTGATCCTGACTCATGAGGAATGCTGCCGAGGCTTTCTCATAATGTGGGACTCGGCAAAATAGTGGATGCCCTTCAACTCTCTCTTCAGTCTCTTCTTCTACCTTGTACGGTATTTCTCACCCTGTCTCCATTCTGCTTCAAGCCCTCTGCTTCCAGAATCACCTTGATTTTGTGCAAAGAGTGATGTTCTCAGGGTCAGGTGATCTAGGGTCTGAATCCTAGTTCTGCCCTGTAGTAGGTCTGTGACCTTGGTTAGTCACTTGACCTCTCAGGATGGCAACTTCCTCATTGAAAGAAAAACTCCTGGGGCGGTGGGTGGGAAGAAGAGCACAATCAAAGGCATGTTGTGGGCTTGCATATTCCGGAAGTGAAGAGTTTGGATCTGACTGACCTGCCCAGCTTTTCCTGGAAACATCATCAATCTGAAGTAAATACATCTTTGCTTCCAAATTACTGATGTATTTCTGAGTGACGCGAATGTTTTCTCTGTGCAAAGTCTTTGTGTGCACAGCGTGCTTCTCCAGATTAGTGTTCATCATGACTTTTTTTTTCATATTTCTGTTTCAGCCATCCTGAAAGATAATTGTTTCTTCCTGCTGTCACTCAGCGACTTTCATAACTGTTATACATACCACACAGTCTCTAATTTAGATCAAATTATGGGAAGATCCTGTGGAGAAGGAAACCTACTCCAGTACTCTTGCCTGGAAATTCCATGGACTGAGGAGCCTGATAAGTTACAGTCCATGGGATCGCAAAGAGTCGGACATGACTGAGCGACTTCACATTCACATTCATTTCAAATATAGCATTCAAGTTTGGTGAAAATTTGTCCACTTAGATTTGAATTTTGTAGTATCTCTTAAGAGACAGAACCTTAATTGAAATTTTAAAGATAGAAAATATGGCTGGACACGTTATTCCAGGTAAAAGAGCATGTTCAGAGTATTTCAAACAGGGCTCAGTTTGGAAACCATTGAAAAATCAATAGCTTGGAGCCCTTGAGGAGGCTTCTTAATAACCCAGTTCTCATTTTCTCATTCCAAGAGTGTTACTGATACAAAGGGCTAACTCCCACCTCCACAGAAACTACCCAAAGGGGAAGAGCAGAGAGCCATCCTCAGTCCAGAACATTTTAGAGAAAACAGTGTGAGTGGGCGATAATGTCTACACTGCTTCCTTGGCCTGAGCTCTAGGCATTTCTGAGGGTCACCATCTCACGGAACTAAGACAGCTCAGTGGTGAAGTGCAGTGCAGCCGGGAGGTCAGTCACAGCCCCAGGGAAGCTTTCCTGGTTTGTTTTTGAACATGTTGTTGAGGATGGTGCTCTTCACGCAGCTCTCAGTGGCTCCTTAATGAAGACCCATAGGAGAGGATTTGCTTAGGACTCAGCATCAGGGAGGGTGCTCTGCCTGAACACCTGGTTTGTTTCTGCTATGTAGGTGGGGAGAATTGTCTTACTCTGTTGCCTTTTTCACATTGTTGGCTACAAACATTGAGCCAGGATTATATGCAGTGTGTAGAAGTACATGGAATTCATTTGTGCACCAACTCCAGTTCTGTATCCATCTTTCAGCTTGCTCTCTTTTACCCTCTTTTGTATTTACTAATTTAAAAACTGTTTCAGTATGAAATTTCCAAATGTACTCTAGAGTAGAGAGAATAGTATAATAAGCTTCCACATATCTATCCCCCAGACTAAAGTGATCAACAGCAACAATATCCACCCCCAGACTAAAGTTATCAAGATTTTGCCACATTTGCATTATTGGTTCCTTTTTCTTTTGGTTCATGATTGGAGAATTTTGAAGCAAGTCCTAGGACCTTGTCATTTTGAGCTTAAATACTTCAGTATGTACCTCTAAAAATTTTGGACAGGTTCTTAAAAATCCACAATGATATATGAAGTGAAGTGAAAGTCGTTCAGTCATGTCTGACTCTTTGTGACCCCATAGACTATACAGTCCATGGCATTCTCCCAGGCCAGAATACTGTAGTGGGTAGCTTTTCCCTTCTTCAGGGGATCTTCCCAACCCAGAGATTGAACTTAGGTCTCCCACATTGCAGGTGGATTCTTTACCAGCTGAGCCACCAGGGAAGCCCACAATGACCTATGATACCCAACAAAATTAAGAATTCTGATTAGACTAGAGGCCTGATTAGATTCAGATTTAGTTTTCTGACATGAATATTTCATGATTAGTATTGTACAATTCCTCCAGCATTATATCAAGAGGCACATAACACCTGGTTGTATTTCTTTTCATGATTGATTCACCCTGTCCTTTTTTTTTTTCCTGAGAGAGAAGAATTTTAT
Source organism: Bos indicus x Bos taurus (assembly GCF_003369695.1). Taxonomy (NCBI): domain Eukaryota; kingdom Metazoa; phylum Chordata; class Mammalia; order Artiodactyla; family Bovidae; genus Bos; species Bos indicus x Bos taurus. Next base: position 14,057 of record NW_020868232.1, read on the forward strand.
TTGGTTATTTATTATTCCATTTATTTTTATTGTATGCAAATATTTATCTCTCATCTTTAAATCAAAAGTGTGCATGCTCAGTTGCTCAGTCGTGTCCAACTCTCTGCAACCCCATGGACAGGCTCCTCTGTCCATGGAATTTTCCAGATAAGAATACTGGAGCAAGTTGCCATTTCCTACTCCAGGGGATCTTCCCAACCCAGGGATTGAATCTGGTGTCCTGCATTTCCTGCATTGGCAAGTGGATTCTTTACCACTGCACCACCAGATCAAAGGTAGCAATCTCTATGTATAGTTCTTCTGCCCCTTGATTTTTTTCTTTTCTCTCTTTTTAAGTCAAGAATATATCCTGGAGACTATAATAGTCTATAGAGACAATCCTTGTTCTTTTGTTCAGCTCCATAGTTCTCCATTTTGTGGGTGTTGCATATTTATTCATCTAGTGCCCTACTGGTAAGCATGTAGGATGTTTTTAATCTTTAGATACTAAAAATAACATTGCAACCAATAACTTTTGGTGTATATCATTTTATATTTTTGGCCAGTATATATTAGGCCAAGATTTCTAAACTTGGGATTGCTGAGTTGAAGGGGAATGCATGTATTATTCTGTTATATATTTGGGTGTCTTAAGATATAGAAACTATTGTCATATTTTGTGCATATTTGAATGCTGTTTTAAACTTTTTTCTAAGAAACTTGGGGCATGAATTAATTTTTATTTTCATTATTATAATAATACTTTTTGATGCAATAAATAGATTTATGATTGTATGTATATCTATTATCTATGGGCATAATTTTCTGTTGTGAATACTAGTATTAACCAGGGATTATCCATATACTTCCCTCTCCCCCCAGTCCACCAAAGCCAGAGCCATCACTGCCAGGTCAAGCTTTTCCATTTCCACAGGCTTTTCCCATCCTTCGTACTCTAAACTTGTCATTGCCAGTCCAGTTTCCAGATTTTATGACAGAGGGAAATGACCTAAGGAGAAAAATGGAGGACTGGGAGATGAGAAAACTGAGGCTACAGAGGCTGGAGGCGGGCAGTGTGGTGGCAGGATGGGGGCAGTAAATGAGAGGTGCTAGGGGACACAGGAGGTGAAGACGGGGAGGGGAATATGTGAATGGTGCTAAGTTGGTGCATTTGATCACTTTGTCTCATTTTGGCAAAGCAAGTAAATAAAAGTCTTCTGTAATTGTTTGGTTTTTATAATATGTATCTTGAACACAGTGCCATGTAGATATGAAACTTTATGGACTATAACTTTGTGTTCATAATGTAAGCACCTAATGTGTTTGCAGATAATACCAGATTGAGATTTAAATTGGCTGTGAGCATGCAATCAGTTATGTGTGAATTAATATGTATGTACCGACTATGTACTAACTGAAACCCCCGTCCATGTGCTTGGGTGCACCGCATGCAATGTAGATATGTCTCCTTCTAGCTATGAGCAGACCTAGAAAGCAAGGCTGGGTCCTACCAGATACCACGCGTCACTTACATCCTAGTGCTTGAATCCAGGTCTTCTGGAATGAAACTGTGTGAATCCCTGGCAAAGTTTCTAAAAAAGAAGAAAAAATATATCAATAGAAAATAAAGCCTGACTCTAAGCACAGCCAACATATTAACTAAACAGGATAGGCCAAGTTGTCAAGATGTTGGCAAGTGTGGCTGTCACATAAGAAACTCCTGCAGTCACGTTTTCCATGATCAGTGCCCGAGGAGCTGCCACATCTGTCCTGCACAGGATTCTTTCATGGGAAAGGAGCCTTCTGGGCCTGTCCCTGGTGACCTTGAGGGCTGATTGGGACCATTCCCCAGGGTAGCGTTCTTATAATCCTCTACTAGTTTATCTCTCATCTGTGGAAGATCTGGGGCCTGAATTCTTTTTCCAGAAGTTTAGTTTTTAAACTTCTCTTTGCAGCAACCTGGGAAGTCACAGACCTGTGACTGCTTTAGCCTCTTTCCTTGTCCCAGGCTTCATCTGGGAACTTGGGTTGATTCTGCTTTCCTTCTGCTCAGAGTTTCTCTCTGGATTATTGTACTGATACACATTGGTAAATTGCCAAGAGCCTCTCTCTGTTTCTGCCCACCACTAGTTTAAGCTTGACGTTTTAAAAGGAATGCAAACTTTCCATATACTTAATAATTTATGCTCACAAACATTCTGTGAGGTTATTATCCTGGCCCCTACCATGACCCCCAAATCAGCCAAATGAGCTACAGGCTTTAGAGGATATACATTCTTTCAAACTCATACTCATAGTAAGTGGCAGAGCTGTGGGTTTCAGTCCTGTTTGTTTGACTACAAAGTGCATGCTCGAAACCACCATGCTTCCTGCCAACTCCTCCCAGGGTAGACTATGACCTTGGCCTTCAAATGGCCACTCTGCTGTTTTTCTTCATGTCAATCCACCTTTGTGCTGCTAACCAACTGTCCCTTTTCGAACATGGCTGTCTAAGACAGCACCAGTCTAACCATCCTAATATGCCATCTCCCTCCTTCCCACCAAAATGTGCAAAAATACACAAAGGACACAATTGTAAAAGCATTGCAAATTAAGGATAGTAATGGACTATTTGCTAGTGTCTGAGAAGATTTCCCCACTAAGTGAGATGTGGAGGGGCTTACAATGACAAACTTTCCCTTTGACCTGTGACACAGAACAGCAGGACTAGCCGATGATGCTACAAAGCAGATCTGACACTCCCCTCCCGGAGGTCCTCTCTCCAGGCCATAGCAACCCTTCATCTCTAAGTTGTCACATCTACTGGACAGCAATTCCCTGGGTGGAGGGAGAATGGAGAAAGTGTATGTGTTAGATTCTTCCTGGCACAAAATCTAGAGCCTTGGGGGCAGCGCCTTCAGGGGTTTGTTTCCTGAGACAGCACTGCCCTGCCTCTCCCTCCCTTTCTTGTGCCAAGAGAAGTAATAGATGGGCATAAGGTTGCTTGGGAAGGAGGCCAAGAGATCTCAGTGGGGCGGGGGGAGGGGGATTTAACAGGTTTTGTTGAGGGAGGCACTCAGGAGAGCCAGTAAGGGTTAGGTTTCTATGTTACTTTGAAGAAAGGAAAAGAAAAAGATTTTAGAGGAATATGCTATGGTAAACAAGAGGTGGATAAGTGAAAAGAACATTTAGGACATGTTGCTTTGTGTTACACAATATAATTCACTACCTGGCAACCCTCTGAGTAATGTCAATAAAATATAAATTATTTTTCATTGCCTCTTTTGGACTGTGCTTCTTTTGGTTGTAGCGCTGTGTAATGAATGATTGTATGGTGGTCCAAAGTTACCTTCCCTTCACAGTCAGACAAATGGACAGTGGAAGAATCAAAATATTCCTTCTTAGTCAGAGTGGGTCACTCCTGAAGCCTAATTTTCTACAGGACAATCACCTCCCTCATGCGTGTGACCTGAATGAGGAGAACTCAGGCAAGCAGTCGGTAAAGAGGGTACCCATACCAACAATTTTCTGGAAAACACGGAGCCTTCATGGATCTCCTTTCAAATTTGAGCAAAGAGAAAAACAAACAAGCCTCAAATAAAGCCAAATAAAATAAAAACACAATCCAAGTGGAATCTACAAAACAAGCCACAAAAAAGCATAGTAATACTCTACAGTTGCAAACGAAATACAAATTTAAAAGAAGTTACTATAGGAAACAAAAGCTTGCTTTAGAGTAATCTGCTTTCCCTTATTGGAGAAGGCAATGGCACCCCACTCCAGTACTCTTGCCTAGAAAATCCCACGGACAGGGGAGCCTGGTAGGCTTAGTCCATGGGGGTTGCTAAGAGTCAGACACAACTGAGCGATTTCCCTTTCATTTTTCACTTCTATTCACTGGAGAAGGAAATGGCAACCCACTCCAGTGTTCTTGCCTGGAGAATCCCAAGGACGGGGGAGCCTGGTGGGCTGCTCTCTGTGGAGTTGCACAGAGTCGAACACGACTGACCCGACTTAGCAGCAGCAGCAGCAGCAGCAGCACAGCAGCAGCTTTCCCTTATTTCCTCTCCCAACTTCCTTTTCTTTCTTCCCTGTGACTCCCTTGTTTCTCATAATCTTTCACTGTTCCATATTCTTTTTCTTCTCTTCCTCCCTGTCCATATGACCTCTCTTTCTTCCTCCCTCTCTAATGTTTCCTGTTTTCCCATTATCCTTTTAAGTTTCCATAGTCCTTTCTAAGGATGACAAGGTGGACATCTTTAACTCTTCCCCCCATTCTCTATCCTGTGTCATGGGGGGCATGTGGGATCTGAAGTCCCAGGTCATCTCAGCCCCTGAGACACCTGGGGTTGGGGGGGAATGTCTCTTCCTGTGGTTACCTCCTTTTCAGAGTTTAAGTTCACATCTTACATCAGATTCCCTTGGCTCTATGTTCACTTGTTGAGGCTTGTTAGGGAAGGCAAGCTGCACCAGGTGTGTGTGGCAGGAGTGATGCCCTATGCAGAGTCCAAGGGTGCCTTGGATTGAGTTTCCTGGAAACAAGCTCAGAGTTGCAGAGTTGTGTGCAGAGTTTATTGGGAAGTGCTCTCAGGAGTTTTACCTGTAGGGAGGTGAGGAAGGCAGGATTGGATAGATAAGAAAGGAACATGCAATATGGTTGCAACTGAGCAATAGTCTGTCCTATGTGGGGCTCTGGCAGTAAGATGGTCCTTTAGAGTTGTCTCGAATCAGGCTTGGGGGGCAGGGGCAGCACTTTGGATCCTTGAATCAGCCAGTCATTGCCCTTTGGAAGCCTACTGTGAAGGGCAATTCCCAATGAGCCATCAGCAGTCCCAGTATTCCTAGGTGAGGGATGCCTGGGGCATCAGCAGAGAGGAGGGCATCTAGGTGGAGAGCTGGAGTGATATCTTGGGGATGGGCATAATATATATTCACCCATCCAATATACTTCTGTAGTCAGAGTGATGAATGAGATGCAGGGTACTCAGACAGGGGTTTGGCCTTTCATTCAAGGTACAAAAAGATAATGACCAAACTAATAAAGGAGCAAGAAAAAGCCTACAAAAGGGACATATCATCTTTGGGGGATGATGCAAGAAGGGTCCTGGGTGAGGTAGCATTGAATTGGGCCTGAGAAAAAGGCCAGATTTTGATAGTTAGAGATGAGGGGTAAGTAGCAAGAATGTAGGCAGAGAGTTATCTGGAAGGAGTTCAAGTCTTTGCAGGTCGTCAAGTCCCAGATTATTGTGACTAAAGAGGATCTAATTTCTCAAAGATAATGTCCTTTAAAGACACTTTGGATAAAGCATAGAATGGATAGAATGGAATAGAAGAGACCTTGTCCTGGAGGTGTTTTCATATATTAATACTTCAAATATGGCAGGAAGATGCAGATGTTTCCCAAAGGCTTCTAGCATCTTTTATTTAATAGAAGTTTATTCACAGAGCCATTTCTAAGGCTTGTGTCTTGAAGTGAGTGCTAGAAAAGTTCCAAGGGTCATAACTGCAGCTGCCTTTAAATATCTGAAGGGTGCCTTAAAGTGGGGGAAATGGCTATCATTTACTCAATGTGAATTCATAAGGCAAACCTAAGATCACTAATGGATGAAACAGGAAAAAAGATGGTTCACTGCATTGAAAGAAAGAGGTTAAAGGAAGACAGTGTTTTTTCAGAATTAGGTAGGTTTTGAAGTAGTGAGTTGACTATAGGAGGAGATATTCAAGAAGAAGTTGGAGACAATATTAGAGAGAAGATTCTTTCTTTGGAATTGGCAGTTGATCTAAATAAACTTTAAAGCCCATTCCAGCTCAGAGGGGCTTCCCAGGTGGCGCAGTGGTAAAGAATCCACCTGCCAGCACAGGAGACATAAGAGATGT
>NW_020868233.1:0-44230 GCF_003369695.1 Bos indicus x Bos taurus
GAAAAAGTAGAAACAGTGACAGATCTTATTTTCTTGAGCTCCAAAATCACTGTGGACGGTGACTGCAGCCATGAAATTAAAAGACGCTTGCTCCTTTGAAGAAAAGCTATGACCAACCTAGATAGCATATTAAAAAGCAGAGACATCACTTTACCAACAAAGGTCCATATAGTCAAAGCTATGGTTTTTCCAGTAGTCATCTATGGATGTGAGAGCTGGACCATAAAGAAGGCTGAGCGCTGAAGAATGGATGCTTTCAAATTGTGCTGGAGAAGACTCTTGAGAGTCCCTTGGACTGCATTGAGATCAAATCAGTCAATTCTAAAGGAAATCAACACTGAATATTTACTGGAAGGACTGAAGCTGAAGCTCCAACACTTTGTCCACTTGATATGAAGTACTGACTCATTGGAAAAGACCCTGATGCTGGGAAAGACTGAGGGCAAGAGAAGGGGGCCACAGAAGATGAGATGGTTGGATGGCATCACTGACTCAATGGACATGAGTTTGAGCAAACTCTGGGAGATAGTGTAGAATAGGGAAGCCAAGTGTGCTGCAGCCTGTGGGATCGCAAAGAGTCGGACACAACTTAGCGACTGGACAACAACCAGGTTAAGTCAAACCCATGATCAAGTTTAAGATCACTGCTTTTTACGAAGCCCAAGTCCCAAACAAATTCAGGCAGCTTATAAGGGCTTGTAGACATTATAGGGTATAAATATTTAAATTGTAGAAAGTATTTATATACAAACAAAAAATGATGTAAAGAGAAAACAAGGATAGGAAAACTTACCAGAGCCAGCAATATACTTGGTCGACAAAATAATGCGAAAAATCAACAAACAGAAGCCTCAATTAAATAGGATAAAGAGATCAGAAGGGGGAGCTCTCACACCCTGCCAGAAGAGCAGAGTCCATCCAGAAGAAAAAAGATTCCTTTTCTGGTAAGGACTCAGCCAATGAAAAGCCACAGACTCTTTGTTGACTACAGCTCTCCCAGCCTCTCTTTCCCTCTATAAAAGCAGTCTCCTCCCCTTGCTGTGTGGGGACTTGCACATGGCTTACTGTGGTTGCAGACCTTGGACTGCAATTCTCTGCTAATTCCGAATAAACTCATCTTTGTTGAGAAATACCTGGTAGTCTGCATATTTGTTTGGTGGTGGTTGTGGCGTTGCTAACTCATGTCCAGCTCTTGTGACCGCATGGACTGTAGCCCGCTAGGCTCCTCTGTCTATGGGATTTCTCAGGCAAGAATACTGGAGTGGGTTGCCATTTCCTCCTCCAGGGGATCATCCCGACCCAGGGATCGAATCTGTGTCTTCTGCATCACAGACAGATTCTTTACTGCTAAGCCACATTTGGGGTCAACAACAAATATCACCAAATCCATTATACATGTTAGAGAGCTAAAGTGGCACAATTATACAATTCAGCGTCATGAGACAAAATAAAAGAGTCAGGAGAAGCACAACTATTTCAGGTAGTAAGACCTGCCCATGGGAGACACAGAAAGAGGCTGTATAATGTTCTCAACAACAAGCTTCCAGAAAGCACGAGTCTCCTAGGGCTGTTTCTCAATTGAAATCAATGACTGTCAGAGGCCAGATGAGATTCCACTGAGCTGACAATGCAAAGCAGGAAGACTCAGCTCTTGAATGCCTGAACGTAAATCAGGGAGAGACTGAGGGTGCCTAGAAGAACAGGTGAACTGAAGGCCTCAGCCGCTTTCTCTCAGTGGGACTCCTGACAGGCTCTGGACTGCGGCAGCCACACAGGGCTGCTCGGGTGCAGCCACGTGGCTCCAAAGCTCAGGGGATCCTTATTAATTCTGGACTTTCCCCTTCTCAGGTTAGTGAATATGAAGCTACCCTGGAAATTAGAGGGGCTGCTTTAGCAACTATTTGCAGAGTAAAGGTCCCTTGAAAGAGTTCTTCTCTTACTCCACAAAAGAGTTACTTGGTATCCTTCTCCAAACATTTGTCCCAGTGTTGGAAAGTCTGACACCTAAAATCACAACCTTACAATGGCCTTTAATTAAAGTGAGCCACAAATAATTAACAGGTTATTTGCTTCACCAGAGGAAAATTTAAATTTGAGGACTCAGTATATACACTTGAAATGGTAATAACAATATGTATTAAATGTGAAACATAAAAAAGCCCTGTCATGAGCTTGCCGTTAATTTCCCACATAATTTACATAAACACCTGGGAGAATAGGCAAATAGAACAAATTTATTTTTGTTTTATTTGATACTATTTAGTTTTTTATTTTGTTTTTCAAGAAAGTTTAAGCGCTATTCAAAAAAAGTACTAATTAAGCCCCTAATCTCACACTTAGGAGCAAAAGGATCCACAGTGTTCTCCCTCCATATAAATTACCCTGGAAGTGGAGCAATCAGGTAGTCTAATGTTTCAGAAAGAAGCCAACAAACTTCCTGTGAAAGTTTTAAAGAAACTTTAAACAGTAAATGCAATAGGTTTTGTGGGTCATATATACAGTCTTTGTCAAATGTCTCAACTTTGCCACTGTAACAAGAAAGCCGACACAGGCATGTCAACAAAAGGGCATGGCTATATTCCAAATTTTTTTGTTTGTAAAAACTGCTGCTTTCCAAATTTGGCCCCTTGGGCCAAAGTTTACAGCCCCTGATTTTGGAATCCTTTTGATCTTTCTGCTGTCTAGGGAAAAGCGTACCACAAACACCAAGGAGTAAGTTATCTAAAAAAGCCAAGTGACCCAAATTAGCAACCTCCTTCACTAATCCCTGGTCCCTTATTAAAAACTCAGCTCTGCCAAAGAATAACAAGGAGAGATAAGAAAGCTTCAAAGCAAAAATGCTCAAAGCCTTTGCAGTGATCAATGCAAAGAAATAGAGGAAAAGAATAAAATGGGAAAGACTAGAGATCTCTTAAAGAAAATTAGAGATACCAAGGGAACATTTCATGCAAAGATGGGCTCAATAAAGGACAGAAATGGTATGGACCTAACATAAGCAGAAGATATTAAGAAGAGGTGGCAAGAATACACAGAAGAACTGTACAAAAAATACCCAGATAATCACCATGGTGTGATCACTCACACTCACTTAGATTCAGACATCCTGGAATGTGAAGTCAAGTGGGCTAGGAAGCATCAACTACGAACAAAGCTAGTGGAGGTGATGGAATTCCAGTTGAGCTATTCCAATCCTGAAAGATGATGCTGGTGAAAGTGCTGCCACTCATATATCAGCAAAGTTGGAAAAACTCAGCAGTGGGCCCACAGGACGGAAAAGGTCAGTTTTCATTCCAATCCCAAAGAAAGGCAATGCCAAAAACGTTCAAACTACTTCACAGGTGCACTCATCTCACACACTAGTAATGCTCAAAATTCTCCAAGCTAGGCTTCAGCAGTATGTGAACCATGAACTCCCAGATGTTCAAGCTGGATTTAGAAAAGGCAGAGGAACCAGAGATCAACTTCCCAACATCCACTGGATCATTGAAAAAGCAAGAGAGTTCCAGAAAAACATCTATTTCTGCTTTATTGACTATGCCAAAGCCTTTGACTGTGTGGATCACAATAAACTGTGGAAAATTCATAAGGAGATGGGAATACCAGACCACCTGACCTGCCTCTTGAGAAACCTGTATGCAAGTCAGGAAGCAACAGTTAGAACTAGACATGGAACAACAGACTGGTTCCAAATAGGAAAAGGAGTACGTCAAGGCTATATATTGTCACCCTGCTTATTTAACTTATATGCAGAGTACATCATGAGAAACGCTGGGCTGGAGGAAGCACAAGCTGGAATCAAGATTGCCAGGAGAAATATCAATAACCTCAGATATGCAGATGACACCACCCTTATGGCAGAAAGTGAAGAAGAACTAAAGAGCCTCTTGATGAAAGTGAAAGAGGAGAGTGAAAAGTTAGCTTAAAGCTCAACATTCAGAAAACGAAGATCATGGCATCCGGTCCCAACACTTCATGGGAAATAGATGGGGAAACAGTGTCAGACTTTATTTTGTTGGGCTCCAAAATCAATGCAGATGGTGATTGAAGCCATGAAATTAAAAGACACTTACTCCTTGGAAAGAAAGTTATGACCAACCTGCTGCTGCTGCTAAGTCACTTCAGTAGTGTCCGACTCTGTGTGACCCCATAGACGGCAGCCCACCAGGCTCCCCCATCCCTGGGATTTTCCAGGCAAGAACACTGGAGTGGGTTACCATTTCCTTCTCCAATGCATGAAAGTAAAAAGTGAAAGTGAAGTCGCTCAGTCGTGTCCGACCCTCAGCTACTCCATGGACTACAGCCTTCCAGGCTCCTCCATCCATGGGATTTTCCAGGCAGGAGTACTGGAGTGGGGTGCCATTGCCTTCTCCGTATGACCAACCTAGACAGTGTATTAAAAAGCAGAGACATTACTTTGTCAACAAAGGTCTGTCTAGTCGAGACTATAGTTTTTCCAGTAGTCATGTATAGATGTGAGAATTGAACTATAAAGAAAGCTGAGTGCCAAAGAATTGATGCTTTTGAACTGTGGTGTTGGAGAAGACCCTTGGACTGCAAGGAGATACAACTAGTCCATATTAAAGGGGATCAGCCTGGGTATTCATTGGAAGGACTGATGTTGAAGCTGAAACTCCAATATTTGGCCAGCTGATGTGTAGAGGACTCTTTTGAAAAGACCTTGATGCTGGAAATATTGAGGGCAGGAGGAAAGGGGATGACAGAGGATGAGAAGGTGGGATGGCATCACTGACTCAATGGACATGGGTTTGGGTGGACTCCGGGAGTTGGTGATGGACAGGGAGACATGGCATGCTGTGGTTCATTGGGTTGCAAAGAGTCAGACATGACTGAAACTGAACTGAACTGCCTTTGAATAACAGGGCTATACTGCTGGGAGTTGTTCTCAATTTATTATTGAGCACTGTTTCTCTAATGATGGAATGAAGCCACAATAAGACAATGAGGGAAGCCACTGCATTCTTCTGGTCTGTCAAGCCAGAAACCTCAGTTGCTATGGATACCAATCCCCACCAATCACCAGCTACCTGATCCTGTTGATTCTAGTAAAGAGGGTCTTAGGCAGGCATCCTCTCTCTCTGTGCCCACTATTGGCATCCTGACACCTTTCTTCTACCTGAGATACATTCCAGACTTCAAATATATTGGGTTTTCTTCCTACCTATAGGGTTTTCTCTGCCTATGCAGTTTCACATGATTCCAGATTGTTCTTTCTGAAACTGTCACTCCCTGCCCAAAGCCTTCAAATGTTTCCTGTTATCTAGAGGATAAAATACAAAACTCAGTATATAGCATTTAAGGGACTCCTTCCATAGCTTGACCCCAGTCTCCTCCACAATATTCTCAACTCTACTTTCCCACAAGCTGAGTGCTCACTCTTCTTGTCTTTAGCAAGTACAACTAATTACCTCTCCATTATCCATGTTCTCATCTTCCTAAAAGAAACCCTGTAACATTGGGGAAGATGATGTAACCATGTAAAAAGCCTGAATTTCCTTCTCTCCCTAATAAAGGAGGTGACTATGAGATATAAAGTATCACTGAAGAAGTTTTAGGAAAAGAAATTTTTAAATGAGGTTTATGTAGATGATAGTTGCCTTTCTCAGTTCAGTCGCTCAGTCGTGTCCGACTCTTTGTGACCCCATGAATCGCAGCATGCCAGGCCTCCCTGTCCATCACCAACTTCCGGAGTTCACTCAGACTCACGTCCATCGAGTCAGTGATGCCATTCAGCCATCTCATCCTCTGTCGTCCCCTTCTCCTCCTGCCCCCAATCCCTCTCAGCATCAGAGGCTTTTCCAATGAGTCAACTCTTCGCATGAGGTGGCCAAAGTACTGGAGTTTCAGCTTCAGCATCATTCCTTCCAAAGAAATCCAGGGCTGATCTCCTTCAGGATGGACTGGTTGGATCTCCTTGCAGTCCAAGGGACTCTCAAGAGTCTTCTCCAATACCACAGTTCAAAAGCATCAATTCTTCGGCGCTCAGCCTTTCTTCACAGTCCAACTCTCACATCCATACATGACCACAGGAAAAAACCATAGCCTTGACTAGACAGACCTTTGTTGGCAAAGTAATGTCTCTGCTTTTGAATATGCTATCTAGGTTGGTCATAACTTTTCTTCCAAGGAGTAAGCGTCTTTTAATTTCATGGCTGCAGTCACCATCTGCAGTGATTTTGGAGCCCCCCAAAATAAAGTCTGACACTGTTTCCACTGTTTCCCCATCTATTTCCCAGGAAGTGATGGGACTGGATGCCATGATCTTAGTTTTCTGAATGTTGAGCTTTAAGCCAACTTTTTTCACTCTCCACTCTCATTTTCATCAAGAGGCTTTTTAGTTCCTCTTCACTTTCTGCCATAAGGGTGGTGTCATCTGCATATCTGAGGTTATTGATATTTCTCCCAGCAATCTGCCCTTTCCTATTATTTTTTCTTTCTGGAACTCTGATGCAATGGTTGGAGCGCCAGCAGCTATATTGTGGCCATCAAGTGAACTTGAAGATAGAAACCATGACCTCTGGATAGCAGAACAAAAATAGAGAAGGAATCTGGTTCTGTGATATCACTGAGCTATTAAATCAGTCCTGGGCAACTTACCTATAGATTTCATGTTATGTGAGAAAAAACAAAAACCCCTTCTAGGTTAAGCTACTGTTACTTCATGTCTCTGAAACCAGTAACCTAAAGTAACCCCTAACTGATGTAACCTGTGTTTGCTTTAATATTATTCACCCTCTTCAGAATGACCTTCTGTCCTCTATATTACCACCTTTTAAATTTTCCCACCTTTAAAATACTACTCATTCTTCAATATTTGAAACCAATGATATTTTCCTCCTGGATTATTCCTTAATTCCACAGCTACCCAATAGTTTTCTTTTCATCTGGCAGTACTAGAGTTCAACAATTGGCTCTGCCATCTACTAGCCAAGATAATGTAGGCACATTATTAAACTTCTTCAAGACTGACTTTCTTCATCTGCAAGACGGGGATGGAGAAAGTTCTGAGTCACATTATTGTTGGAGGAAATCAATGCGATCAAGCGCATGAAACAGCATAATGCCTGACACATAGACAGTACTCAATAAATAATTGTAATTATCATTATTATTGCCATTATTGTTTTGTTCTCAGTTAATTGGCTAATAGATCTGTCCCCTTTAGCACAAAAGGACTCTTATGGTGGAGCTAATGTCTCAATCTCCTCTTCATCACCACAGCACCAATTTTATAGGTTGGATGAAGGGATAAATAAATTAATAACTAACAGTATTGTACAGACCAGCCAACATGACAATGGCCAGGAAAGTGGACTTTCCAAAAGACTTCCCTTACACAATGGAAAAATTAGAAAGCAAACCTGTAAAGCCAAATGGACATTTTCCTCCCCATTATGATCCATTCATTTGAAATATGTCTGCCTACAGAGGCTTTCATCACTTGCAAGTTGGTGGAAGTGGTGACACACTTGTGCAACCAGAGCAAGTTCCTGGTGAGACAGAAGGGAAAACATACAAATCCATATTTACTCAGGCAGTAGTAGCCACTGTGAGGAATCAGCATCTCTTTTGTGCTCCTGGAATGGAACAGGAGACAATGGGTAACTAAAAGGTTACCAACAGAGAGGAAGGGTCACATATCTTCAAAATAAAAGAAATTAAATGCCTGGTATTTGCATACAATATATATACTGCATGGAGACAAGTGTTTCTCCTCTTTCCTTCTACCCACCTCAGCCTAGGTCATCAAAGTACAACACAGAGCCCAGACCTCAAAGTTTGGAAAGCATCAGTAGAGAAACCCAACAGAAGACAAAAAAAAAAAAAATTTTTTTTTTGGCTGCGCCACGTGAAGGATCTTAGTTCCTGCATGAGGGATTGAGCCCACGCCTCCCTGAAACGGAAGCACAGAGCCTTTATCACTGGGCCACCAGGGAAGTTCCAAGACTTTTTAACTCCTTTAGGTTCCCTACAATGCAGGGTCTCATCAGCATTGGTTAACTACAGTGCAGTGTCTTCTAACTGGTCTCTGGCATGGAGTTGTTCACAAATATCACTGGTGGCAGGCAGAGAGACACCCCGGCCACAGTTCTGTGGTCCCCTGTTTGACTGCAATCCCATGGCCATGTGTGGCTTCAGCTGTAGGTGTGGGAAAGGGGCCTTGAACTGATCAAAGTGTCTCTGTCAGCAGCCTTCCATCCTCTTCCATGGATGACTTGTTTCTTTAGAAAGTGTGTTACTACTGAAACTGGATAAAAATCTAACTTTCAGATTATATTTTATTAGGAAATGTTTCAGATTTCCTCATCTTGGAGGTCTCTCATAACATCCCACAAAACTGGGTCTCCATCTGGAACATCTATTCCAAAAACCATGTAGTTTCTGGAAAGTTGTAATCTCAATTTCAATTTTCATTCCCTTCTGGCTTTCAGCCTAACTCTAAAAATGATGATATTTCATGTCTTATTGTTGCTACTCTATAATCTAATATATTCCATAGGTAAGACAGACATGATAAATTTGTACTCTTGTCTCAATTTTGGAATAAATCTGAGACACTTACCTCCAATTTAGAATCCTATATGTCAATGTGGCAAAAATGTAACTTGTCTTGTCTAGAGCCTCTCTGTGTGTCTCATTCAAATAAACATCAATTTAGCCATCAAAAAATTTAGGTTTTTTTTTTTTTTCCTGCAATTCAAATATTTACTGGAATCTTTCTAAAAATATCAAAGGAGACTCAATTCCCATCAAATGTCTTAACCTCATGCTTCCCTGTTTTTCTTTCAAATTTCCTCACGACATGGAGTTCCCCCCACCCAAGACTATATTTCTTTCTCTAAACTCCCCAAAACTGTCCTCATCCAATGGACTCCCATCCTCCTCCCTTTATGAATTCATTATCTCCCCCTTCCCCTGGTTTTATTCCTTTCTGGTATAAAATCCCAGGGGCCTATTTGGCTTTCTGCATCACTTTTCCTACAATATTCTAATCATCAACACTAACTTCTAAATAGCCCTATACTTATAATCTGTTGTCCCTGCTACATGAAGTATTTGCATGTGAACTATATGAACAACACAAGCCCTATGGGAAATACGCCCTTTAAAAGAATGTGAAAAATACACTGTATTATTACCCTCTCAGCCTTTCATCTTATGATTATGGATTTCACAACACTCAATAGTTTTATTCTGTGAAGCTATACTTTTTATCTTGGTGTTTAATGACAACAACTACATATTAGAAAAAAATGTGCCAAAATAAGAATAGAACACCTGGAGAAGGCGTGGCTGTTTGCTCCCACCTGCTTTAAATCATTTGCTAATATACATAATTACCCATGTGCAAGTGATAAGTCACTTCAGTCGCCCCTGACATTTTGTGATCACATGGACGGTAGCCTGCCAGGCTTCTGTCCATGGGGATTCTCCAGACAAAAATACTGGAATGGGTTGCCATTTCCTCCTCCAGATAATTACACATCATTCCCTTTAAAGGCATTTTCACTCCAATTGCCACAACTCTGCTAAAGCAATGATTATTGGGAAAAACTCTTGAGAGTCTCACTTGGCTTTAGGAAAAAAACCATAATTCAGCGACTCACCAAATTCCATACCCATCTAATCACCAAAAGACGGTCTTACTCAAGCAAGGTTTTTCCTGCTTGGAATTCTTCAAAATTTAAGAAACACTGAGACTGGTAGGTTGATTATTGACACAGTGCATGGCCTGGGTACCTCATTTTATCTCTCCACATCTTGAGGCACATTCTTACAAAAGCCTCTTTCAATGGATTCTAGAAGAAAAAAATACAGCACATGAGATCCATCAGAGGAAACCAAACAGCAATATATTCCTCTAGTGTAATGAACAAATACCCCCACAGCCTCAAGGAGTTTGCAAGTAACCACACTTAATTCAGAAAAAGGAAAGCCTCAGCTGTAAGCTGTGACAAATCTGTGAGTTTTTGAACTTTGAATCACCTGGTAAACCAAATCTCAAACAAAGGCTCTGGAAAAGATGATGGCCTTTCTGCACACAGAGGGCATCTTAGTTTGATTATATTGTCCTATTACCAAGTGATGAAACAGCAGGCACCGATTACAACCCCCTGCAGAAACAGCCCCTTCCACCTCATAGCTTCCCTTTATTACTTCCTGACAGACTAAAAATAAAAGAGTACCAGGTGATGCAAATAGCAAAGCTACCGGTGCATATACTCATTTCATCTGAACAATTGTAAGGCACAGCTTGGTTACAATTTTTAGTCATCATTTTTCCTTGGAGTATTTTTTTGTAAATTTTTATTGGAGTATAGTTGCTTTACAGTGTTGTGTTAGTTTCTACTGTACAGAAAAGTACACAAAGATCATTGTGCTATCTTTGAAACTTTTAGTATATCTAAAATTACTCCAAATTTTAAAAAGTTAAAAAACCAGTTAGATAATAAAAATAATGATAAAGACTGCATCCGGAGCAAGTAAAGCAAATTGCTCTTGGTTAACTGAAGCAATGAAGAGTGCAGTTTAACCACAGAGAAAGAAACGGATGTGTCATGGTGAAGCAAACTGTTTTATTCCTCTTTCTTATTAAGATGATTTTACCATGGAAAAACATAAGAATGTTCATTGGACAATGTGCCCAGGAATCCTGTGAGGAATAAATAATAAGCTCCAGAAGTTAAATAAATGCATCCAACCGTATGCTAGACCTTTCTGAGGTTCCAGGTACAGAATAAGGAACATGTTTGCTGGGCAGAGCTGCTGGTATTCTTGCTTCTGTGGTCCAAGTGCAGCGGGAGTAATAGCCAACACCAGAAAGTGGGGCAGAAAAGAACCATCAAAACCATGGGCTTGTCCATAGCACCATGCTCCCCCACTCCTGAAGGACAGCTCTGGTCCCAGACCCCTGCCCAGACTGCCTGCCTCTATGAGTCAACCAGCATCACACTCCACAGCCAGACTTGCCGGAGGGCAATACAGAAACCATCCCTGTTTTGAAAGATGACAGAGAACAAGGAGGGGTTTACTGTCCTGTCTAAGGTATAACTACCTATACTTATGTAAGATCAGAGATAAGGAAACTTAAGAACTGAGGACACTCACCTGGAGATATCTTTTCTCCACCCTCACTGGTATGAATGGGATTTCAAACACAAGATTAGTATGCCAGTAATTCTAAGCATTCTGTGCTCTAGAAAGAGAATCCATTCCGAGGTGGGTGCAATTCAAACTCACTGCATTATTTGCATCGAATGAAACTAAACCAAATACAGCACTTGGCACACAGGAGGTACCGAGTAAATGATTGCTTCCTCCATCTAAATGGCCTCATGCTTATGGAGTTACGTGTTAAAAATCTAAATAACTGTTTCTTTATGGTAGTGAATGTGACAACTGAGACAAGCAGAATCATATGTCTAAAAAAATAAGGGTGGAGAGAGTAAATTAGGCAGTAAATGGCTGAAGACCAATCAGCAAGGTTGAAGAGCTACAGTTTTTTGCATAAACAGATTAGACAAGTATGTGTGCTTAGTCGTTCAGTCATGTCTGACTCTTTGTGACCCCATGGACTGTAGCCCGCCAGGCTCCTCTGTCAATGGGGATTCTCCAGGCGAGAATACTGGAGTGGGTTGCCATGTCCTCCTCCAGGGGATCTTCCCAACCCAGGGATCAAACTCAGGTCTCCGGCATTGCAGGTGGATTCTTTACCATCTGAGCCACCAGAGAAGCCAAAGTATCCTGAAGCCTGATGCCCTGAAAGACATTTTATATTTAAGGTCTGTTCAGTCACATCCCCAATAAAGATCCTCCAATAATCAAGGAGGGTCAGTTACTGAAGTGCCTGGCTGTATGGGCTCAGTGGGGCTGTAAGTGGAAGTATTCACTAAGTCAGCATCACTTTTGAAAATGAATCTTTTATTTTAGAATAGTTTCAGATATACAGAAAAGCTGCAGAGGTAATACAAACAATTCCTGTGTACCCCCCACTCCATTTTGCCTGTTACATCTTACATTACCATGGTATATTTGTCACTTCTTTTTTTGGTTGTGCTGGGTCTTCCTTGCGGCACATGGGCTTCTCTTGTTATGAAGTGTGGGGTCTAGAAAACCTAGGCTCAGTAGTTGTAGTGCACAGGCTCTCTAGTTGTGCCTCGCGGGCTCAGCTGCCCTTGGCATATGGGATCGCAGTTCCCCAATCAGGGATCGAACGCACGTCCTCTGCTTTGGAAGGCAGATTCTTAACCACCAGACCACCAGGGAAGCCCCAACATGGTATATTTATCACTTCTAAAATATCAACATGGACAAAACCAACACAATATTGTAAAGCAATTGTCCTTCAATTAAAAATAAATTTAAAAACCCACAAAAATCAACATGGGCAAATTACTATTAAACAAAGTCCACAGTTTATTCAGATTTTAATAACATTTTTTTCCACTAACATCTTTCTTCTCTTCCAGGATCCCATCCAGGTTACCTCATTACATTTAGTCATCATGTTTTCTTAGACTCCCCTTGTTTCTTATGACCTTGATGGTTTTGGGGAGTACTGGTCAGATATTTTGTAGAATGTTCTGTGATTTGGGATCATCTCATGTTTTTCTTATGGTGAGCCTAGGTTTATGGGTTTGGGGGAAGAAGACTACAGAGGCATAGTGCCCTTATGGGTCACAAGCTATCAACATGATTTACCACTGATGATGTTGACCTTGACCAAGATAGTGCTGCCAGGTTTCTCCACTGTAAGGTCACTTTTTTCCCTTTCCATACTCTAATAAATCACTAAGTATAGCACCTATTCTAATTGGGTGGGGGGGGGGGGGACAGGGGAAGCTTAAGCTCCACCTTCTTATTATATAAATTAATAATAAATAAATTATTTGTAATTTTTCTATAAGGAAGATTGATCTCCTCTGCTTATTCATTCATTCATTCACATATTCATCACATTAGCAAGGACTCATGGATATTTTATACTTTCAGTTAAAATCCAATACTACCTTACTTATTTCGTTGTTTAAATTATTCCAGCTTTGATCAACTCTTCCAGGATGGCTCCTGCATCCCTTCAGCATGGCCCATTCCTTTTTCTTTCTGAGCAATTCCTTAATTGCTGGTGTGTACTATAAAATAGTCCCAGTTCATCTTCTATACCCACTGTCCCAGCCCTGGAATCAGCCATTTCTCCAAGAAGACCAGATTCCTTTTATGACCGGATGGTCCTAGAGAACAAGATCTGTGCACTGGGGGTTTGCCGTAGGTTTTTGCACTTTGAGATAACATTGCAACTGATAGTCTTGGCCCTCTGGCATCTTCTTACTGAATTATGGTTGTCAGGTGTCTGGGGTTTTGTGCTTTTCTGTGGTGGGGCCTCACTTTGAGTAATTTTCCTGCCCTCTCTTCCACCCACTACTCGCCCTGGGCAAGGTACCGTGAATTGTCTGCTTGGTGGTTCTGAAAGTGAGAACTAAGTCAGCTCAACCCCCTAGGGAGCTGTCTCTCTCTCCACTGTGCCCAACAGGAGAGTAGGGGCAGCAGTTGCCGTTGGCCCCTGTCAGGAGGGCCTGGGATTGTCTAGGAAGCAGACAACTGGGTGGAGTCATCCTCACTTGGGGTGCAGGATGAGGAGGCCCCCTGTGGCCGTGCTGCTAAGTTGTGTCAGTCAGTCAACCATTCATGTATTTTTTTGTTTCCTTAATTAACTAACACTCATTTACCTCCTACATGTGCCAGGCTCTGTTCTAGGCACTGGTGATACAGTAATGGAAAAACAGATGAACCAAAAACAGAGTTTCTGCCCTCACGGAGCAAACATACTTGTAGGAGAATAAAGACGACAAGCAAAAATTAGTGTGTGAAGGTCAGGAGGCTGTCAGTGCTCTGAAGAGGCAGGGCTGGTGGCTAGAGAGCCAGTGAAGATGGGAGGGAACAAGAACAGGAGTGGAGGACAGGGACTGAGTGAGAGGAGAGGTCAGTCGATGGCTTTGAGCAGAGGAAGAAGGTTTTTCTTTTCCTCTCTTTTTTGAGAGCTCACTCTGACTGCTGTGTTTAAAATCATCCGTTGATCATGGGCTGTGGGAAGGCAAAGGGCCAAAGCAGGAGGACCAGCTAGGAGTCTCTCTTGATCACCCAGGCTGGGGATGACAGTGGCCAGGGCCAGGAGGTAGCAGAAGGTGTGGCACTTGGAAGAGAGAAGGTGCTTGGTCTGCACAACTGGCTGGTGGCACTGGACCAAGATGAAAAGGCTGTCAGAAGGACAGGTAGGGTAGAGAGGATCAGGCGTTGACTGGAGACATGTTAAATTCATGACGGTAAGCAAAGTGTTGACCTCAGGCCCACAGATGGTTCCCTTAGAACCACCTTAGAAAAGAGCAGAGTGAAGATAAATGGGGAGTGCCTTTCCCACTCCATCATGTGTACCAGGATAGGGGGAGCTGTGGGTTGGCACGTAGGCATTGGGCCTGCATGTCTAGAATCATAAAAGATGTGAATGGGGAAGATGAGTTATGGCTTCTATGTGTCCAAGTAAGCCACATACCTTGGTCCTCATTCATGCCCACAGCAGCCTTGCACACCTCATATGGGAGACAGTGCAAAAGGAGCTGTCCCTTGGCTTGCTGCCCAGACCCTGGATAACATGAAGATGCTGTGCCTACTGCATGTCATGCTTTGTATCTTTCTATAAAACAATAGAATTGGAAAGACTAGAGATGTCTTCAATAAAATTAGAGATACCAAGGGAATATTTCATACAAAGATGGGCTTGATAAAGGACAGAAATGGTATGGACCTAACAGAAGCAGAAGATATTAAGAAGAGGTGGCAAGAATACACAGAAGAACTGTACAAAAAAGATCTTCATGACCCAGATAATCACGATGGTGTAATCACTCACCTAGAGCCAGACATCCTGGAATGTGAAGCCAAGTGGGCCTTAGAAAGCATCATTATGAACAAAGCTAGTGGAGGTGATGGAATTCCAGTTGAGCTATTTCAAATTCTGAAAGATGATGCTGTGAAAGTGCTGCACTCAATATGCCAACAAACTTGGAAAACTCAGCAGTGGCCACAGGACTGGAAAAGGTCAGTTTTCATTCCAATCCCAAAGAAAGGCAATGCCAAAGAATGTTCAAACTACTGCACAATTGCATTCATCTCACATGCTAGTAAAGTGATGCTTAAAATTCTCCAAGACAGGCTTCATCAATACATGAACTGTGAACTTCCAGATGTTCAAGCTGGTTTTAGAAAAGGCAGAGGAACCAGAGAACAAATTGCCAACATCTGCTGAATCATGGAAAAAGCAAGAGAGTTCCAGAAAAACATCTATTTCTGCTTTATTGACTATGCCAAAGCCTAACTGTGGAAAATTCTGAAAGAGATGAGAATACCAGACCACCTGACCTGCCTCTTGAGAAACCTATATGCAGGTCAGGAAGCAACAGTTAGAATTGGACATGGAACAACAGACTGGTTCCAAATAGGAAAAGTACAAATAGTACATCACCCTGCTTATTTAACTTATATGCAGAGTACGTCATGAGAAATGCTGGGCTGGAAGAAGCACAAGCTGGAATCAAGATTGCTGGGAGAAATATCAATAACCTCAGATATGCAGATAACACCACCCTTATGGCAGAAAGTGAAGAGGAACTAAAAAGCCTCTTGATGAAAGTAAAGAGGAGAGTGAAAAAGTTGGCTTAAAGCTCAACATTCAGAAAACTAAGATCATGGCATCTGGTCCCATCACTTCATGGCAAATAGATGGGGAAACAGTGGAAACAGTGTCAGACTTTATTTTTTGGGGCTCCCAAATCACTGCAGATGGTGATTGCAGCCATGAAATTAAAAGACGTTTACTCCTTGGAGGAAAAGTTATGACCAACCTAAACAGCATATTAAAAAGCAGAGACATTTCTTTGTCAACAAAGGTCTGTCTAGTCAAGGCTATGGTTTTTTCCAGTGGTCATGTGAGAGTTGGACTGTGAAGAAAGCTGAGCACCGAAGAATTGATGCTTTTGAACTGTGGTGTTGGAGAAGACTCTTGAGAGTCCCTTGGACTATAAGGAGATCCAACCAGTCCACACTAAAGGAGATCAGTCCTGGGTGTTCATTGGAAGGACTGATGCTGAAGCTGAAACTCCAATACTTTGGCCACCTCATGTGAAGGGTTTACTCATTGGAAAAGACCGTGATGCTGGGAGGGATTGGGGGCAGGAGGAGAAGGGGACAACAGAGGATGAGATGGCTGGGTGGCATCACCAACTCGATGGACATGAGTTTGGGTAAACTTCGGGAGTTGGTGATGGACAGGGAGGCCTGGCATGCTGCGATTCCTGGGGTTGCAAATAGTCGGACACGACTGAGCAACTGAACTGGACTGAACCGAACTGAAGTCTTACACAGCTCTACAGTACAGTTTGGTCAGCTCTTAGACTGAAGAAAATTCTCTAGCACTGCTTCTTTAATGGGGCTCCCCAGGTGGTGCTGTTGTAGCCAAACCCCCTGGGAAACAAACTCACTCAGAAGGACCGTGCAGATAATGGAGTGCAGTTTATTACACTGGTGGGTCCAAGGCAGAGTTTCCTCCTTAGCCAGGCACCCTGACTGTTTTTTGTGTCTGCCTGTTATACCTAGTGTGTGCGTGCCCAAGCCCACATTCCCAATTTTCTCAAGTCTGCTCTGGAAAATGTTAGAAGGAGATACAATTAAGTTAGTCATGTTTCACATTCTGAAGGTCAACTAGCTATGCAGTGCAGCCCACATTACTATGCACCATTAAGATTACAGAAGGTATTCGATAACACAATGAGTTATCATATTCTTCTTCTCCAGGGAGTCTAGGTATGAGGTCAGCCTAGTCTGGTGTTTATCCTTCTGGGGGGCCTGCTCCATCACTGGTATGTTATCTCCATGGTTACCAGATATGTAGGCCAGAGTTCATTAAAAGTGCAAGATGGAGTTAGTTCAGTCTGGGTGATCTGCTTCTTCCCTTCTTCAGCACTAGTAGTAAAGAACTCCCCTGCCAATGCAGGAGGCGTTAAGAGACGCAGGTTCGATCTCTGGATTGGGAAGATCCCTGAAGGAGAGCATGGGAACCCCCTCCAGTATTCTTGCCTGGAGAATCCTATGGACAGTGGAACCTGGCGGGGCTACAGTCCATAGGGTTGCGAAGAGTTGGATAAGACTGAAGCAACTTAGCACGCATACTCACTTCTTTAATGAAGAATGGATAGTTCCCTACACAGAGACTGCAAGATGGTCTTCTGTGGTGTCTGGCCCTGAAAACTCTGAACAAAAGGGATCCACTCCATCTCTGAAAGTAGTTAATTTTTCAGAAGATTGCCGAATGCTTACACTTAGCTATTGAAAATGTTACTATGTGACAAAACAAGAGTGGTCTAACCTTGTCCTCACATCTCCATGTTTATGAGATGACCGTGTCCTCCATTTCCCAGTGTCCTCCACAGCTGGCCATCCGAAAGTCATTTATTCCACATACCAACAGGATTTCAGAGGTGCCTAGATTTTCACTTAGCCTCCAGCCGTCTTGAACTGCCAAACGCCCCGAGGAAGCACCATGACTCAGCAGTCCTCATGGATGACCAAAAAGAAAAGCTGACCGGACCTGGGGTGTTGGACCATGCTCCTTATAGCACCTTTTGAAAGTATACCCAGGTCCTTCCAGAAGATGTGGCCTTCTCCTAATGGAAGTTGATTAGAGTAAGCCAGGGCTTCTTGATTAGAATAACGAGGAACTTCTGAGGGCCTAGCTCAGCCCACATGCTTCTGAGAATACAGTCTGCATTCCCTGCCGAAGCCCTTAAGAACCTGACCTCCTCCATCGGGTTCAGCAGAGGCAGCAGTCCTTGGCAAGAAGGGCAGGATTGGAGAGTAAAGAAGAAACAGGAGGCCCACGGTCTGGGAATCACCTCGGTGTTTCCCGAGGTTGCTAGACAAAACCACACACCTGAGTGTTCTGGTGCATGTACCACGGGAGGGCTGTGCAAAGAAAGGTAAGTCTCTAAGGCAAGTCGAAATTATTAATTCCTTTAGCTGGGCGGGGGAGGAGGGTCAGTCTATCCCAAGCGTTTGAATCTGAATGTGAGATGTTACATAAAGGTACTAAGACAGGTCGCTCGAATTCCGCGACCCCCTACCCCGGAAAAACAAAACTCTTACATCTTATTTTAAATAAAAAATGGGCACAAGAAATACTCAATAGTAGTAGTAAAGTTACTTCTTAGCTTGACTGTCCTGGACTAGAATTTCCCTTCTCGGTCGAGGCGGTGGGCGCTGGGTCAGAGAGACGCCACCTTACACCGCGCGAGGGAAGCGGCACGCGGCGCAGCCCGGGTCGCCATGGAAACCACGGTGGCTGGGCTGACCCGGGGCAGACCCGGCTGGTGGGTGGGGTTCCGCAGTGGCTGGTGGGGAGACAATAGAGCGGCGGCTGGGGGCTGCGAGAAAGGCCACAAGAAAAACTGCGGATTCGGGGTTCCCAGGACCCACAGCCCGGGGCCCGGGAAGGGTAAGAGAAAGTCGCTTCCCAGCCCACAATCTCCAAATCTGCCACATGATCCGAACCACGTGGTTAGACACCAGAACTCTAGGCGCTCACTCCCTCTGGCTCGCTAAATCAAAGTGTCCGCGGTGAGGACCCAGAATTTGCATTTAACCAGGTGCTTTATAGGGTCGGGGGGTTGGGAGACGGTGGGTTTGCCTGTTCTGTTTTCTCAGCGTGCCGCGGTGATAGTAAAAGGATCCGCACCTCAGTTTCCTCCCTAGCGGTTCTCAAGGAGGGGCATTTCTGCGAGCTGGAAATGGAAACCCGGTGCAGTTTCTTGAACTAATGAGTAACTGATTGGAAGCGTCGCTGCAATTTCCGGGTTTCCCACTTGGGGGCAGCCTCTTCCTTCATTCCTATTCATTTGGCAAAGCGTGGCCCTCGGTGTCTAGTCCAGTTAATTCCGGCTGCAGTCTCCGTAATGTAAGGTCTTTATAGAAAGCGAATCTTGGGTGCAGAGAGACATGTCTCTTTAGGAGGAGTGGGACAGTAGCTGAACCTAGAGCTCTAAATGTAGGACTCTCTGAGCTCCAATTCCTGGTTCACACTTAGGGTACAGAACAATGAATCTGTGTTTGTGAAGAAATAATGTTTTTGTTGAGAGTAACATATGTGCACCAGAAAACAGATTTCTCAGCTCTCTGGGCCTTATCCTTTATTGGACCTCCATCTTGATTTGGACAGCCCCGGCCCTGGCTGGGCTTCAGAGTTAGGTCTGGACCTTGGGGAACCATGAGCCTCATAAGCCCACATTCAGGAGGCAGCATGGTGGTGAAATGGGAGAGGGAGGCAGCATGGAGGTGAAATGGGAGAGGAACCCAGCAGCTACACTTGTGGGGAATTCCCATAGTGTAGTCCTCCCTGACAGTAAAAATGGAACCTACCAAATTTGCGCAGTCTTCCTTAGAAATCTAGATAGACTGAGCTCAATAGAATGGGTTAACCTATGGGTCTCTACTGACTTATGCATTTATATCCCATACTTTCTTATGATAACCTATGTTTATAGGTCTGATTTCTGTGTTATTGCATATATACCATGTGCTCCTCTTATACCATGCTCAGTCAGTTCAGTCGTGTCCCACTCTTTGCAACCCCATGAACTATAGTGGGTTTGCTATTTCTTCCTCCAGGGGATCTTCCCCACCCAGGGATTGAACCTGAGACTGCTGTGTCTCCTGCGTTGGCAGTGGATTGTTTACCACTGAGCCAGCTGGGAATGTTGTGTTATTGCATGCATGGCATATAACATCACATCCAAGCTCACATAGGCTGGAAGTGATAGGGCTGAAACTAAGCAGGATCCTGCAGGGCCTTCCCAGGAACAGATGTCCTGTGTCTCTGCATCTTTTTTGTAGAAGAGCTTTAGCCATTTAGACCTTCCCTGAATTCCAAAGAACAATTTAATCAGAGAAGTGAGAAAATGCAAAAACAAACAATTGAGCAAGACAGAATAATAATAGTTCAGCCATAAAACAAAGGACCTTTAGTTCCTTCTCAAGTGCTATAGTTAATATCCTGCGCCATATCATTAAGTTGTTTTGCAGACACTTAAAACCCCCCCAGGTGGAAGAAGTCAACCCCATGCTGATCACTAGCACAGAAACCCCAGACTGATTGGAACCAGCAGGTTGATGATTATGATTCCTGAAATCACCCTGTTAACTTCCCCATCAACCAGTCAGAGAATTGTGCATGACCTGATGAAAGACCCTGTGATCCTCTCCCTCACACCGTTTTTAAAAAACCTACCCTGAAAGGCATCAGGGGGTTTGGGTCTTTTGAGCATGAGCTGCCTGTTCTTGATTGGCCCCATCTTGGGTGCCTTGCAGTAAACACTATACTTTCCTTCCCCACAGCCCAGTTGTTGCATGTCATTATATGTTGTATGTTGGAGTTGTTGTATGTTGGAGTTGTTGTATGTTGGAGTTGTTGTATGTTGGAGTTGTTGTATGTTGGAGTTGTTGTATGTTGGAGTTGTTGTATGTTGGAGTTGTTGTATGTTGGGTGAATGGACCCAAGTTTGGTTTGGTAACAGAGCCAGATCTTCCTTAGCACAAGACAGAACCCAGGCCCAGCACCAGGGCAGATGGCAGG
The DNA here is from genome assembly GCF_003369695.1 of Bos indicus x Bos taurus. Lineage (NCBI taxonomy): Eukaryota > Metazoa > Chordata > Mammalia > Artiodactyla > Bovidae > Bos > Bos indicus x Bos taurus. Next base: position 20,693 of record NW_020868233.1, read on the forward strand.
GACTGGGGAGAACATCTGGTTTCATTTTCATGGTCACCTGAGTAATTAGTGTTTTCAAAGTTGGGAGTAGAGGGCAGTCAGCTTTCAAACCGTGAGCAGAATAAAGTCCCCACTGTTGGCTTTTAAGTGTGAGCAGGAGGTAATCCTTCTTCAGAAGATACATGGCCAGGAAAAATTTGGAAGTTCATTAAAACGGGGTCAAAGCAAGTGACTCATTGACTGACAGAATTTGTATAGAGCCAGAGCAGAGAGCCAAACTTGATTTTGAATTTCCTGGTTTCCTTGAGTGGGAGAAAGTAATGCTATTAGTAAGGCTTGGCAACAGCAGGGTTTCTTATTATTAATTTTTTAAAATTAAAAACTAAAAAAAAATTTTGTTTTGGTGGAGAGATAATAAGAGTCTTGGATAGAAAGAACCTGAAGGACCTGTGGGATACTTAAATGAACCAAAAACAGGTGTGTTGGGGCTGTATTCTGGATTATACGAATTTGTATTATAGGTGCTACTTAACACATTATCGGGGACTTCCCTGGTGGCTCAGACGGTCAAGAATCCATCTGCAATGCACGAGACCTGGGTTTGATCCCTGGGTCGGGAAGATCCCCTGGAGAAGGGAATGGCTACCCACTCTTGCCAGGGAAATCCCATGGACAGAGGAGCCTGGAGAGCTACAGTCCATGGGTCACAAAGAGTCAGACGCAACTAGCAGCTAACACATAGCATGTTACTGACTGGAGGACTTTTGCAGAAACTAATGTCTGTGGCTGGCGATTTGTTATGGAAGTGAATATTGAAACACTCTGGTCAATAATGTTAGGGTAACAGACATATTCATATATCTCCAGTCAGTAAGTTGTTAAAATCATTATCATAGATAGGGTCAGCTGCTGCAGAGAAAACATTTTTATGACTAGAGAGGATAGACATTTCAGGATACCCAAGGACAAAAAGATTTTGAAGGTGATAGAGATGGTTCTTTGAAATCCGAGTTTCCTTTTTGCTGTGCTCCACACAGACACAAAGTAATAGCTATTTTATCTGAAAAATAGAGAATGGAGATGGCAGAATACAGAGGGATTTCTCCATGCTAAGACTCAGTTTCCCAAAAGCATTATGATTTTTTGGACACCCAAGAAACTTCTCTCTCATGTTTTAGGCCTCTATCAAAGAAAGGCTGAATCTCTGGAGGGGATGAATCAAAAGTTAAAAACGATAATAGAAAATCTGTGGTTTAAGCCTGCTCTTGAGTGTTAGTACGTTTAATTATGTGTGCTCCTGCCAGGAGCACATGGAAGGCTCATTTAAGCACAACAAAGATGCTGCCTGGAGCTTAGGAGGCTGTGCGGTCAGGTGGTGTGGGGTTCCTGCTGGAGCGCTTCTCTTCCTGTTGACAGGCACACCCAGAGTGTTTTCAGTCTGCAGAGCTGGCCCAGAGTTAGACTCAAAGCACAGATGTCCTGAGAGAGGCAGAGAGAGTTTCCTGGCAGTTCGTGTCTCTGTGTGAAACCAAGGAAGAACTACAAGCAAAATGTGAGCATCAAAGACACGAAGCTGAGCAAGGCTCACATACTCAGCTACTGAAAGAAAAGGGCCTGGGGCCCATTGCTTTCATGCATGGTCACAGTAATTAAATAGCAGGTGTCAGAAAATATCTGACGTCTCTTAGGCTTGAACAAGTGTTTGATAACAAGCAGTAGACAGTCTTCAAAAAAGTTCATTCCCAAAGTTGTTTGTATGTCCGCGAAGATGTTTTCATTCTCAGAACAGGTCCTCCAAACCTGTTTACCCCTGTAGACATTCATTTATTTTGTGGTCACCAACAGATATTTAGTAAGCACCTCCTGTATGCCCACAGAGTGTGAAACATAGAGCAGTGAAGAAGCAGACAGAAATTCTAGCTACAATGGCTTAGATTCTAGTGGGAGGAAACAGACCATAAATACAAAGTAAGAAATAAGAGAAGCATGTTATGTTTTAGACAGGGATAAATGCAAAAGAGAAGTAACAGGATTGGGGAAAAGGAGTACAGGCATGCAGTTAGGGTAGACCTCACTGAAAAGGGGACATTCAAGCAAAGACTTCAAGAGGTGCAGAAGTTAACTGTGCCGGTGTTGGAGGCTTGAATCCAGGGCTGTGGGGAAACTGAAAGCAAAGGCCCTGAGGTGGAAGCATGATGGTGTGTTTGAAGAACAGAAGGAGGCAGTGTGACTGGTGGGGGCTGCCAGGTGGGAGAGTGATGGGAGATGAGGTCAGAAAAGCAGTGGTCAGAGCAGTGGCTCTGGGGAGTCTTGTGTTCTTTTGACATGTTGGAGCATTTTGAGAAGAATGGTGTGGTCTGACTTTTTAAAATATTGAGATGCAATTCATTTACTGTTCAGTTCAGTCACTCAATTGTGTCTGACTCTGCAACCCCATGAATTGCAGCATGCCAGGCCTCCCTATCCATCGCCAACTCCCGGAGTCCACCCAAACCCATGTCCATCGAGTCAGTGATGCCATCCAACCATCTTATCCTCTGTCATCCCCTTCTCCTCCTGCCCTCAATCTTTCCCAGCATCAGGGTCTTTTCAAATGAGTCAGCTCTTCGCATCAGGTGGCCAAAGTATTGGAGTTTCAGCTTCAACATCGGTCCTACCAATGAACACCCAGGACTCATCTTCTTTAGGATGGACTGGTTGGCTCTCCTTGCAGTCCAAGGGACTCTCAAGAGTTTTCTCCAACACCACAGTTCAAAAGCATCAATTCTTTGGTGCTCAGTTTTCTTAAATTCACCCATTTGCAGTATGTAGTTCAGTGCTTTTTAATCTATTCAGAGTTGTGCAGCTATCAGCATCATATAATTCTAGAACATTCTCATTATCCCCAAACTCTGTACCCATTAGCAGTCACTCCCCACCATTCTCCCATCCCCCAAGTCCCTGGAAATGACTAACCTACTTTCTGTCTCTTTGAAAGTTTGGGGGCATTTCATGAAATGGAGTCATATAACATGATAGCCTTTTCTATGTGGTTTTTCTTTCATGTTGTAGCACACATCAGTGTAACAGAGCTGGTTCTTAGACTCTTCAAATCAATGGAAATTGATAAGAGGCCAGAGAAGAAACTTAGGCAAGGCTTTACTGGGACTCATGCTGCATCAGGAGGAAACAAAACAAGTAACAGGTTCTTTTGTTCACTCCTTGAGTGAAGGTGAGTTGTTGCCTTACATGCGGTGAGTGTAGGGGCAGGTCCAGGGGTCAGGCAGGATGGGGTGACTTAGGCCCCTTCTCTGGTGGTATTGTGTGTAGGGGACATAGAAGTTGGGTTTTTGGTCTTTTTATATCTTGTTCATAATTTTCCCCAACTCTGCATGCATGCAGTTATTTTTAGTCCTTATTTGGATCTTTGATCCATTTTGACTTAATTTTTAAAATTTGGTGTGAGAAATAGTTTCAACATCATTTTCTGTGTGGCTATGCAGTTATCCTTTTGTTGAAAAGGCTTTTCTTTCTGCGTTGAATTGTCTTGGTACCCTTATCAAAAATCAGTTGTCCTAAATGTATGGGTTTCTCTCTGGAGTTTCAGTTATATTTTTGGATCAACCTATCTATCTTTGTATTCTGTTTCTTCAGGAGATGTTTGTTGTCCAGGTACAAGCACTTGTAGCAAAGGGTCCCAGGTCCCACATGTCTCATCAGTACCTCATTTTTTCCCATAGCTGAATAATACTGCATTCTATGGATATACCACATTTTATTTATCCATTAATTCATTGATGAACATTTGGGGGGAGTTTTCACTTTTTGTGCTATTATGGCTAATGTCACAGACATTCGTGTTTAATTTTTTTATATAAACATATGCTTTCAATTTTCTTGGTTATATACCTAGGAGTGGAATTGCTGGGTTGTATGGTAATTCAGTGTTTAACTTTTTAGGGAACTCCCAAACTGTTTTTCACAGCAGCTGTACTTCAGCAATCATGAGAGCTTCAATTTCTCCATATCCTTACCATCTTTTAAATTTTTTTAGCCATCCTAGCACGTATGAAATGGTATTTCATTGAGCTTTTTGATTTGCATTTTCCTAAAGACTAATGATGTGAAGCATCTTTTCATGTGCTTAGTAGACATTTGTATGTCTTCTGTGGAGAAATATCTATTCATATCTGTTACTCATTTAAATTTTTTTGTTTTTACAGAGTTGTAAATGTCTTTATATATTTTAGATACTAGACTTTTTACAGATGCATGATTTAAAAATATTTTCTCTCATTCTCTGGGTTGTTTTTTCACTTTCTTTATATAGTACTTTGAAGCACAAAAGTGTTTAATTTTGATGAGTTCCAATTTATCCATTTTTAAATTCTGTTGATAGTGCTTTGTGTCATGTTTTAAAACCATTGCCTAATTTAAGATCACCAAATATTATGCATATGTTTTCTTTTAAGAGTTTTATAGTTTTGGTTCTTACATTTAGGTCTTTGATCCATTTTGAATTAAATTTTTAATTTGGTGTGAGGAATAGGTACAATGTGTGGATGTCCTGTTGCCCTTTTGTTGAAAAAGCCATTTCTGCTTTGAATTATCTTGTACCCTTTTCAAACATAAGTTGTCCATAAACATATGGGTTTATTTCTGGAATATCAATTTTATATCATGGATTAACCTGTCTATCCTTATGCCAGTACTATAGTGCCTTGATTACTGTAGCTCTGTATTAATTTTTGAAGTCTAGAGGTGTGAGTCCTTTAAATTTGTTCTTCTTTTTTGAGATTGTTTTGGCTATTCTGGGTGCCTTGCATTTTCATATGAAATTTTAGGACCTACTTTCCAATTTCTGCAAAACAAGCAGCTAGGATTTTGATGAAGACTGCCTTGAATCTGGATATCAATTTGGGGAGTAATGCTATCTTAATAATACTGAATCTTCTCATCAGTGAACATGGAATGTATTTCCATTTATTTAGGTCTTCTTTAATTTCTTTCAATGATAATTTGTTGTTACAGTGTTCAGATCTTGCACTTATTTTTTTTATTAATTATTTTAATTGGAGGCTAATTACTTTACAATATTGTAGTGGTTTTTGCCATACATTGACATGAATCAGCCATGGGTGTACATGTGTTCCCCATCCTGAACCCCCCTCCCACCTCACTCCCTATCCCATCCCTCAGGGTCATCCCAGTGCATCAGCCCTGAACACCTTGTCTCATGCATTGAACCTGGCCTGGCAATCTATTTCACATATGATAATATACATGTTTCAATGCTATTCTCTCAAATCATCCCACCTTCGCCTTCTCTCACAGAGTCCAAAAGTCTGTTCTTTACATCTGTGTCTCTTTTGCTGTCTCACATATAGGGTCATTGTTACCATCTTTCTAAATTCCATATATATGTGCTAATATTGGTGTTTTGTATTATTGGTAGTTTTGGTAATATTGGTGTTAATACTTGGTGTTAGTATTGGTGTTTTTCTTTCTGACTTACTTCACTCTGTATAATAGGCTCCAGTTTCATCCACCTCATTAGAACTGATTAAAATGTGTTATTTTTAATGGCTGAGTAATATTCCAAGGTGTATATGTACCACAGCTTTCTTATCCATTTGTCTGCCAGTGGACATCTAGGTTGCTTCCATGTCCTGGCTATTGTTAACAGTGCTGCAATGAACACTGGGGTACACATGTCTCTTTCCCTTCTGGTTTCCTCAGTGTGTATGCCCAGCAGTGGGATTGCTGGATCATAAGGCAGTTCTATTTCCAGTTTTTTAAGGAATCTCCACACTGTTCTCCATAGTGGCTGTACTAGTTTGCATTCCCACCAACAGTGTAAGAGGGTTCCCTTTTCTCCACACCCTCTCCAGCATTTATTATTTGTAGACTTTTGGATCGCAGCCATTCTGACTGGTGTGAAATGGTACCTCATAGTGGTTTTGATTTGCATTTCTCTGATAATGAGTGATGTTGAGCATCTTTTCATGTTTGTTAGTCATCTGTATGTCTTCTTTGGAGAAATGCCTGTTTAGTTCTTTGGCCTATTTTTTGATTGGGTTGTTTATTTTTCTGGAATTGAGCTGCCTGAGCTGCTTGTATATTTTGAGATTAATTCTTTGTCAGTTGCTTCATTTGCTATAATTTTCTCCCATTCTGAATGCTGTCTTTTCACCTTGCTTATAGCTTCCTTTGTTGTGCAAAAGTTTTTAAGTTTAATTAGGTCCCATTTGTTTATTTTTGCTTTTATTTCCTTAACTCTGGGAGGTGGGTCATAGAGGATCCTGCTGTGATTTATGTCAGAGAGTGTTTTGCCTATGTTTCCCTCTAGGAGTTTTATAGTTTCTGGTCTTACTTTTAGATCTTTAATCCATTTCGAGTTTATTTTGTGTATGGTGTTAGAAAGTGGTCTAGTTTCATTCTTTTACAAGTGGTTGACCAGCTTTCCCAGCACCACTTGTTAAAGAGATTGCCTTTTCTCCATTGTATATTCTTGCCTCCTTTGTCAAAGATAAGGTGTCCATAGGTGCATGGATTTATCTCTGGGCTTTCTATTTTGTTCCATTGATCTATATTTCTGTCTTTGTGCCAGTACCATACTGTCTTGATGACTGTGGCTTTGTAGTAGAGCCTGAAGTCAGGCAGGTTGATTCCTCCAGTTCCATTCTTCTTTCTCAAGATCGCTTTGGCTATTTGAGGTTTTTTGTATTCCATACAAATTATGAAATTATTTGTGTTAGTTCTGTGAAAAATACCGTTGGTAGCTTGATAGGGATTTTGAATCTATAGATTGCTTTGGGTAGTATACTCATTTTCACTGTATTGATTCTTCCAATCCATGAACATGGTATATTTCTCCATCTATTAGTGTCCTCTTTGATTTCTTTCATCAGTGTTTTATAGTTTTTCATATATAGGTCTTTTGTTTCTTTAGGTAGATTTATTCCTAAGTATTTTATTCTTTTCATTGCAGTGGTGAATGGAATTGTTTCCTTAATTTCTCTTTCTGTTTTCTCATTGTTAGTGTATAGGAATGCAAGGGATTTTTGTGTGTTAATTTTATATCCTGCAACTTTACTATATTCATTGATTAGCTCTAGTAATTTTCTGGTGGAGTCTTTAGGATTTTCTATGTAGACGATCATGTCATCTGCAAACAGTGAGAGTTTTACTTCTTTTCCAATCCGGATTCCTTTTATTTCTTTTTCTGCTTGTTTGCTGTGACTAAAACTTCCAAAAATGTGTTGAATAGTAGTAGTAAGAGTGGGCACCCTTGTCTTGTTCCTGACTTTAGGGGAAGCGCTTTCCATTTTTCATCATTGAGGATAATGTTTGCTGTTGGTTTATCATATATGGCTTTTATTATGTTGAGGTATGTTCCTTCTATGCCTGCTTTCTGGAGGTTTTTTTTTTTTTTATCATAAATGGGTGTTGAATTTTGTCAAAGGCTTTCTCTGCATCTATTGAGATAATCATATGGTTTTTATGTTTCAGTTTGTTCATGTGGTATATCACATTGATTTTGCAAATATCAAAGAATCCTTGCATCCCTGGGATTAAAGCCCACTTGGTCATGATGTATGAACTTTTTAATATGTTGTTGGATTCTGTTTGCTAGAATTTTGTTAAGGATTTTTGCATCTATGTTCATCAGTGATATTGGCCTGTAGTTTTCACTTTTTGTGGCATCTTTGTCAGGTTTTGGTATTAGGGTGATGGTGGCCTCATAGAATGAGTTTGGGAGTTTACCCTCCTTTGCAATTTTCTGGAAGACTTTGAGTAGGATAGATGTTAGCTCTTCTCTAAATTTTTGATAGAATTCAGCTGTGAAGCCATCTGGTCCTGGGCTTTTGTGTTTTGGAAGATTTCTGATTACAGTTTCGATTTCCATATTTGTGATGGGTCTGTTAAGATTTTCTATTTCTTCCTGGTTCATTTTCGGAAAGTTATGGTTTTCTAAGAATTTGTCCATTTCTTCCAAGTTGTCCATTTTATTGGCATATAGGTGCTGTAGTAGTCTCTTATGATCATTTGTATTGTCATCTGTGTTGTCTGTTGTGATTTCTCCATTTTCATTTCTAATTTTGTTGACTTGATTCTTTTCCCTTTTTTTCTTGATGAGTGGCTAATGGTTTGTCAATTTTATTTATCTTCTCAAAGAACCAGCTTTTAGCTTTGTTGATTTTTGCTACAGTCTCCTTTGTTTCTTTTTCATTTATTTCCACCCTAATTTTTATGATTTGTTTCCTTCTACTAACCCTAGGGTTCTTCATTTCCTCTTTTTCTAGTTGCTCTAGGTGTAGAGTTAGGTTATTTATTTGATTTTTCTCTTATTTCTTGAGGAAAGCTTGTATTGCTATGAATCTTCTCCTTAGCACTGCTTTTACTGAATCCTATAGATTTTGGGTTGTCGTGTTTTCATTGTCATTCGTTTCCATGCATATTTTGATTTCTCTTTTTATTTCTTCTGTGATTTGTTGGTTATTCAGAAGTGTGTTGTTTAGCCTCCATACATTTGTATTTTTAATAGTTTTTTTTCCCCCTGTAGTTGACATCTCATCTTACCACATTGTGATCAGAAAGGTGCTTGAAATGATTTCAGGTTTTTTTGAATTTACCAAGGCTAGATTTATGGCTCAGAATATGATATATCCTGGAGAATGTTCCTTGTGTACTCGAGAAAAAGGTGAAATTCATTGTTTTTGGGTGAAATGTCCTATAGATATCTATTAGGTCTAACTGGTCCATTGTATCATTTAAAGTTTGTGTTTCCTTGTTAATTTTCTGTTTAGTTGGTCTATCCATAGGTGTGAGTGGGGTATTAAAGTCTCCCACTATTATTGTGCTACTGTTAATTTCCCCTTTCAACTTGTTAGCATTTGCCTTACATATTGCAGTGCTCCTATGTTGGGTGCATATATATTTATAATTGTTACATCTTCTTTGATTGATCCTTTGATCATTATGTAGTGTCCTTCTTCATCTCTTTTCACAATCTGTCTCAAAGTCTATTTTATCTGATATGAGTATGGTTACTCCTGCTTTCTTTTGGTCTCCATTTGCATGAAATGTCTTTTTCCAGCCCTTCACTTTCAGTCTGTATGTGTCCCTTGTTTTGAGGTGGGTGTCTTGTAGACAGCATATGTAGGTGCCTTGTTTTTGTATCCATTCACCAGTCTTTGTCTTTTGGTTGGGGGATTCATCCCATTTACATTTAAGGTAATTATTGATAAGTATGATCCCATTGCCATTTACTTTGTTTTTTAGAGTTTATAAACCTTTTCTGTGTTTCCTGTCTAGAGACGATCCTTTAGCATTTGTTGAAGAGCTGGTTTGGTGGTGCTGAATTCTCTCAGCTTTTGCTTGTCTGTAAGGCTGTTGATTTCCCTTTCATATCTGAATGAGATCCTTGCTGGGTACAGTAATCTGGGTTGTAGGTTTTTCTCTTTCATCACTTAAGCATGTCCTGGCATTCCCTTCTGGCCTGAAGAGGTTCTGTTGAAAGATCAGCTCTTATCCTATGGGAATACCTTGTGTGTTATTTGTCGTTTTTCTCTTGCTGCTTTTAATATTTGTTCTTTGTGTTTGATCTTTGTTAATTTGATTAATATGTGTCTTGGGGTGATTTGCCTTGTATTTATCCTGTTTGGGACTCTCTGGGTTTCTTGGACTTGGGTGGCTATTTCCTTCCCCATTTTAGGGAAGTTTTCAACTATTATCTCAAGTATTTTCTCATGGCCTTTCTTTTTGTCTTTTTCTTCTGGGACTCCTATGATTCGGATGTTGGGGCATTTAACATTGTCCCAGAGGTCTCTGAGGTTGTCCTCATTTCTTTTAATTCTTTTTTCTTTGTTCCTCTCTGCTTCATTTATTTCCACCATTCTACCTTCCACCTCACTTATCCTGTCTTCTGCCTCAGTTATTCTGAGGTTATACTGCTGGTTCCCTCCAGAGTGCTTTTGGTCTCAGTTGTTGCATTGTTCGTTATCGACTGACTCTTTTTTATTTCTTCTAGGTTCTTGTTAAACATTTCTTGCATCTTCTCAATCTTGTCTCCAGACTATTTATCTGTAACTCCATTTTGTTTTTAAGATTTTGGGTCATTTTTCTGAATTCTTTTTCAGGTAGACTCCCTATCTCCTCTTCTTTGGTTTGGTTTGGTGGGCATTTATCATGTTCCTTTACCTGCTGAATATTTCTCTGCCTTTTCATTGTTTAGATTGCTGTGTTTTGGGTGGCCTTTCTGTATGCTGGAAGTTTGTGGTTCCTCTTTATTGTGGAGGTTCCTCCCTGTGGGTGGGATTAGATGAGTGACTTGTCATGTTTTCCTGGTTAGGGAAGCTTGCATTGGTGTTCTGGTGGGTGGAACTGGATCTCTTCTCTCTGGAGTGCAATGAAGTGTCCAGTAGTGAGTTTTGAGGTGTCTGTGGGTTTGGTGTGACTTTTGGCTGCCTGTATTTTAATGCTTAGGGTTATGTTTCTGTGTTTTTGGAGAATTAGCTTGGTATTTCTTGCTCTGAAACTTCTTGGCTCTTGGGTAGAGCTTGGTTTCAGGGTAGGTATGGAGGCTTTTGGATGAGCTCTTGTCGATCAATGTTCTCTAGAGTCAGGAGTTTTCTGGTGTTCTCGTTTTGTATTTAAGCCTCCTGCCTCTGGCTTTCAGTTTTATTCTTACAGTAGCCTCCATCCATACAGCACCAATGATAAAACATCTAGGTCAATGGTGAAAAGATTCTCCACAGTGAGGGACACCCAGAGAGGTTAACAGAGTTACATGGAGAAGAGAAGAGGGAGGAGGGAGACAGAGGTGACCAGGAGAACAGGGTAAATCAAAAGAAGAGAGGAAAAATCTAGCCAGTAATCAATTCCCTATGTACTCTCCACAGTTTGGAACACTCAGAGAGGTTCACAGAGTTACACAGAGAAGAGAAGAGGGAGGAAGGAGATAGAAGTGACCAGGAGAAAAGGGGGAGTCAAAAGAAGAGAGACAGATCTAGCCAGTAATCAGTTCCCTAAGTGTTCTCCACAGCCCGGAACACCCAAAGAGACTCACAGAGTTAAGTAGAGAAGAGAAGGGAGGGGGGCGGATAAAGGTGACCTGGGGGAGAAAAAAGAGAGTCAAAAGGGGAGAGAGCAATCAAGCCAGTAATCACACTTTGAAGATTGGATTCTTAAAGGTACAAAGTTAATAAATACCAAAAAGCAAAGATTAAAAGTCTAGATAGAGATTAGACTCTTAAAAATATGGTATTATAAAAACAAAACAAAATCTCAAAAATTATAAAAAATATATAAATGAAATTTGCTTTAAAAATAGGATCTTATTTTTTTGCAAAGTAATAGGTTATAAAAGTGAAAATTAAAGGGGTAATAAAAAACTTAAAAAAATTTTTTTAATTAAAAAATGATAATAGTAAAATATATCTAGGAATTTCTCTGGAGCTGTTGAGGGTAGTGTGGGGTCAGTTCAGTTTTACATAGTTCCTTGTTCTGGCTTCTTCTCGAGGTCTATAGGCCCCTTCCAATGTAGTTAATACTAACTACAGGGTTTTAATCTGTTGCACCTGTCACTTCCAGAGCGGTTCCCTCTTTGTTTATTTTGGCTTCCTCTGTTTGCAGGTATCTTCAGTGTCTAATTTCCATTCTGACCCAAGGGGGCGAAGGTGGTCACTTGTTTAGGCTCACTTGTTCAGTTGTGCTGTGGGGAGGGAGGAACACTGCAAACAAACATCACCGGTGTGTGTGGGGAGTGCTCGCAGTGCCTGGGCCACACTGGGTTTGCCTGCCTCATGGCGTGTGTGCTTTCCCAGTCTACTCAGGCTCCAGGTTGCTCTGCAGGGGAACTATCATGCATTTCCCAGGTCTAAGCCGTTCAGGTTCTCGGGTACTCCACAAAGGCACAGACTCGGTTGGTTGTACCTTCTGTGCCCTTCCCAGGTCTGAGCAGCTTAGGCGACCAGGTGCACTCTCCCAGGTGGGCAGTGAGTCTTGCCACCTCCCTGTTCCCAGCCCCCAGGTCTTACCATCTCCCCGTTCCCAGCCCCTCGGTTTCCTGGGTGCACAGGGAGAGCGCCGTCTCAGGTGTGCCGTGTGTCTCCTCTGGGGAGCTGATCTCTGACTGCCACCCTCCTGGCGGATGTCAACCATCCAGGACCCCAGAAGACTTGGTTAGCAACTGGGAGCCTGCTCACAGTTTGGTGGAGGATGCTGTCTCTGGGTCCCTGATTGCCCCTTACCTTCCTGTTCTGGCTGTCGCCTGCCTGCCTCTCTGCCTCTGGCGGGGGGATAGGCCAGTCTGCAGCTGGCTAGCTCTCCTCTGGTATTCGCTCAATCCTTTGTTCTGTGAGCGGACCAAGCTCTGCCTTAGAGCTTTTCAAGGGAAAGTTCTCTCTCTCTCTCTTTTTTCCCTCTCTCTCTCTGGCTATCCCACAGTTTGGGTTGCTGTCTCACGTTAGCTCCCTCAGATTGTCCTCAGGGTATTCAGGCCCCATCCTTACCCTAAGCATGCAACCTGCACCTCCCTGTTCAGCCCCTGCTCGCTGCTGGCAGACGTGAGTGTCTGGGCTACTTCTCTGCTGGGAGTTGTGATTAGGCATATAATCTGTGGGTTTGTTTGTTTGTTTTTCCTCCCGGTTATGTTGCCCTCTAAGATTCCAAAACTCCCCACAAAGCCGCCGGTGAGAGGGTTTCCTGGTGTGTGGAAACTTCTCCTCCTTCATGACTCTCCCTGGAATGGGTGGGTCTCCGTCCCTAACTCTTTTGTCTCTTTTTATCTTTTATATTTTGTCCTACCTCCTTTTGAAGAGAATGGGTTGCCTTTCTGGGTGCCTGGTGTCCTCCACCAAGGTTAGAAGTTGTTTTATGGAATTTGCTCAGCGTTCAAATGATCTTTTGATGAATTTGTGGGGGAGAAAGTGGTTTCCCCGTCTTATTCCTCTGCCATCATCTTCTTTTTTTTTTTTTTAAATGTAAGGTTTATTGAGGTATCATTTACATACAGTAAAACTCTCCCAGTTTACATATATAGTTCTGTAAGTTTTGAAAAACATATATAGTCATGTAATTCCACAAAAGTCAAGTTATAGATATTTTCAAAGCTCTTAGGAAAAGTTCCATCATGCCTCTTTATAATAAATTTTGCCCCTCCACCGTACTCTCTGGAAACCATTGATCTTTTTCTTGTCAACAATGTCATAAAAATGGAATCCCACAGTATTTAGCCTTTTGTATCTCACTTCTTTCACTCAAAACACTGTTTTGAGATTCATCCATGTTTTGCATGTATCAGTAGTCTGTTCCTTTTTACTTCTGAGTAGTAGTCCCATTTATAGATGTACCATAATTTCTCTCTCCCCTAGTTGGCTTGTTTCCAGTTTTTGACAATGATTAAAGACGCTATAAACATTTTTTATGGTTTTATGTGAATATCAATTCTAATTTCCTTTGCAAGGATACCTGAGAATGGGTGTTGCTGGGTTGTGTGGAAATTTATGTTTAACTTTCTAAGAAACTGCTGAAGAGTTTCCCAAAGTGGGCCTTTTTGTGCCCACTGGCAGTGTATGAGAGTTCCCAGTGCTCTGCATCCTCACTAGCCCATGGTAATGCCACCTTTTATATTTGTCTGTTTACATTCTAATAGGTTTATTGTGGTATCTCAGTGCAATTTTAATGTACATTTCCCTAATGACTAATAGTTTAGAGAGTCTTTTTTATGTTCCTGTTTGCCATCCACATCTCTTTGATGAAGTGTTTCTTCAAATCCTTTGCCCATTTTTATTTTATTTTATTTTATTTTTTCATTTTTATTTTTTTATTGTAACCATTTACAAAAGTAAAAATCATTATTAGCTCAAGCTCCAGTTAAAAGCTGAAGGCTGAATTTGTTCCCTGGACCAGCAGTTTGCCAGTCTTTGTTATGGGTCAGAAAGTGTTGGTCAATATACTTTTTACTGACCCAGAGCAAAGTTTAAAAATAGGGTAATGTAGTGAGCCAAGTTCATTCAGTTTAAAGAACTGCCCTCTGCTCTGAGTTCATGTCCTTCCTCCATTTTGAGGGAGAGAAAAGCATTAAAATCTTCTCTTCTCTTATTGATGATATAGGTATTGATATAGGAATATTGATGATATAGGTAGTTTTGTCTGGTTTTTTTTTGTTTTGTTTTGTGTTTTTTTTTTTTTTACAATGTAAATATTTTTTTTTAATTTTATTTTATTTTTAAACTTTACATAATTGTATTAGTTTTGCCAAATATCAAAATGAATCCATCACAGGTATACATGTGCTCCCCATCCTGAACCCTCCTCCCTCCTCCCTCCCCATACCATCCCTCTGGGTTGTCCCAGTGCACTAGCCCCAAGCATCTAGTATCGTGCATTGAACCTGGACTGGCATCTCGTTTCATACATGATATTTTACATGTTTCAATGCCATTCTCCCAAATCTTCCCACCCTTGCCATCTTCTTATTTTGTTAAATCACTGAGTATTTTATTGTTTGTGATGCTATTGTAATAGAATTTTCTCAATTTCATTTTTTAATTGATTTTTTAAGAAATTATTTGTTTTTGGTTCTGCTGTGTCTTGGTTGCTGGATGGGCTTTTCTCTAGTTGCAGCGAGTGGGGCTACTCTTCATTGAAGTGCGCAGACTTCTTACTGCAGGGGCTTCTCTTGTGGAGCATGGGCTCTAGGGCACGGGCTTCAGTAGTTGTAGCTCGTGGACTCAGTAGTTGGGGTTCCTGGGCTCTAGAGCACAGGCTCAATAGTTGTGGCAAATGGTCTTAGTTGCTCTGCAGCATGTGGGATCTTTCCAGATCATGGATTGAACCTGTGTCTCCTGCGTTGGCAGGCAGATTCTTTACCACTGAGCCACCAGGGAAGCCCTTATTTTCCTTTTTGATCTCTCATTGCTAGATTATAGAGATAAATAGTTGATTTTGTATCCTACAAACTGGTTGGACTCATTTGTTAGCTCTAATAGTTTGTGTGTTCTGTAGATTTCACAGATGAGAATAGAGATGGTTTTAATTCTTCCTTTCCAATTTATATATGCTTATTATTTTATCTCCCTGCTTAATTGCTCAGGGTAGATGCTCCAATGCAATGTTGAATAGAAATGGTAAGATAAGATATTTTCCTGATCTTTGGGGCAAAGTTTTCATTTGTTGCTCATTAGGCATGATGATAACTGTAGGTTTTCTTGTTAATATGCTCTTGACAAGGCTGAAGAAGTTTATTTTCCTAGTTTGCTGAGTGTTTCTGTCAAGAAAAGATGTTGGATTTTGTCAAAAAAGAGGCATACTTCAGAGAGATTGCAGGTTCGGTTCCAGACCACTGCAATAAAGTGAATATTGCAATAGTGAGTCATGAATTATTTTGGTTTCACAGAGCATAGAGAAGTTAAGTTTACACTATACTGTAGTTAAGTGTGATAGCATTATGTCTAAAAAATGTACATACCTTAATTTAAAAATGCTTTATTGCTAAAATGCTAACCATTATCTGAGCTCTCAGCTAGTTGTAATCTTTTTGCTGGTGGAGGGTCTTGCCTCAATGTCAATGGCTTCTGACTGAGCAGGGTGGTGAAGCCTGGGGGTGGCTGTGGCAGTTTCTTAAAACGACAACAATGAAGTTTGCCACATCAATTGACTCTTCTTTTCACAATGTCTCTGTAGCATGTAATGCTATTTGATAGCATTTTACCCACTTCTTTCAAAATTGAAGTGAATCTTCTCAAACTCTTCTGCTACTTTATCAACTAAGTTTATGTAATATTCTAAATGCTATGTTGTCATTTCAACAATCCTCATAGCATCTTCACCGGAAGTAGATTTCATCTCAAGAAGCCACTTTCTTTGCTTGTCCATAAGAAGCACCAACCTCATGATAAAATTTTATCATGACATTGCAGCAATTCAGGCACATCTTCAGTCTCCTCTTCTAATTCTAATCTCTTGATATTTCTACCACATCTGTAGTTACTTTCTCCATGAAATCTTGAACCCCTCAAAGTCATCCACGAGGGTTGAAGTCAATTTTTCCCAAATTTTTGTCGATACTTTGACCTCTTCCTATGAATCATGAACATTCTTGATGGCATCTATAATAGTGAATCATTTTCAGAGGGTTTTCAGTTTACTTTGGCCAGATCCATCAGAGGAATCTCTACCAATGGCAGCTATAGCTTTATGAAGTGTATTTCTTAAGACTTGAAAATTCTTGAACCATGGGCTACAGCATGGATGTGTGTGTTCAGTTCAGTTCAGTTGCTCATTTGTGTCCGACTCTTTGTGACCCCATGAATGCACAGCACACCAGGCCTCCCTGTCCATCACCATCTCCTGGAGTTCACTCAAACTCACGTTCATCTAGTCGGTGATGCCCTCCAGCCATCTCATCCTGTGTCGTCCCCTTCTCCTCCTGCCCCCAATCCCTCCCTGCATCAGAGTCTTTCCCAATGAGTCAATTCTTCGCATGAGGTGGCCAAAGTACTGGAGTTTCAGCTTTAGCATCGTTCCTTCCAAAGAAATCCCAGGGCTGATCTCCTTTAGAATGGACTGGTTGGATCTCCTTGCAGTCCAAGGGACTCTCAAGAATCTTCTCCAACACCACAGTTCAAAAGCATCAATTCTTTGGTGCTCAGCCTTCTTCACAGTCCAACTCTCACATCCATACATGACCAGTAGAAAAACCATAGCCTTGACTAGACGAACCTTTGTTGGCAAAGTAATGTCTCTGCTTTTCAACATGCTATCTAGGTTGGTCATAACTTTCCTTCCAAGGAGTAAGCGTCTTTTAATTTCATGGCTGCAATCACCATCTGCAGTGATTTTGGAGCCCCCCAAAATAAAGTCTGACACTGTTTCCACTCTTTCTCTTCACTTTCTGCCATAAGGGTGGTATCATCTGCATATCTGAGGTTATTGATATTATCCTGGCAATCTTGATTCCAGCTTGTGCTTCTTCCAGCCCAGTGTTTCTCATGATGTACTCTGCATATAAGTTAAATAAACAGGGTGACGATATACAGCCTTGACGTATTCCTTTTCCTATTTGAAACCAGTCTGTTCCATGTCCAGTTCTAACTGGTGCTTCCTGACCTGCATATAGGTTTCTCAAGAGGCAGGTCAGGTGGTCTGGTATTCCCATCTCTTTCAGAATTTTCCACAGTTTATTGTGATCCACACAGTCAAAGGCTTTGGCATAGTCAATAAAGCAGAAATAGAAGTTTTTCTGGAACTCTCTTGCTTTTTCGATGATCCAGCGAATGTTGGCAATTTGATCTCTGGTTTCTCTGCCTTTTCTAAAACCAGCTTGAACATCAGGAAGTTCACGGTTCACATATTGCTGAAGCCTGGCTTGGAGAATTTTGACCATTACTTTACTAGTGTGTGAGATGAGTGCAGGCATGAAAACATTAATCTCATTGTACATCTCTGTCAGAATTCTTGGGTGACCAGATGCATTGTCAGTGAGCAGTAAAATTTTGAAGGCAGTCTTTTGCGATATCCATAGTGGGCTGAAAATATTCAGCAAACCATGTTGTAAGCAAATGTGCTGTCATAGAGGCTTTATTGTTTAATTGGTAGGGTACAAGCAGAGGAGATTGAACATAATTTTTAAAGGTGCTAAGAGTTTTGGAATGGTAAATAAGCACTGACTTCAACTTAACGTTACTAGCTGCATTAGCCCCTAATAAGAGAGTCAGCCTGTCCTTTGAAGCTTCATAACCAGACGTTGACTTCTCTCTAGCTATGAAAATCCTTGATGGAATCTTGCAATAGAAGGCTGTTTTGTCTACACTGAAAATTTATTTTTTAGGCACTTTCATATATTATCTTAGCTAGATCTTCTGGACAACTTACTGCAGCTTCTACTCTAGCACTTGCTACTGGACCTTGCACTATCTGTTATAGAGATGGCTTCTCCCGCTAAATCTCATGAACAAACCTCTGCTAGCTTCAGACATTTCTTCTGCAGCTTCCTTACCTCTCTCAGCCTTCATAGAATTGAAGAGAGTTAGGACCTTGTTCTGGATTAGGCTTTGGCTCAAGAGAATGTTGTGGCTGGTTGGATCTTCTATGCAGACCACTGAAACTTTCACCACATCAGCAGTAAGGCTGTTAAACTTTCATACCATTTGTGTGTTCACTCTAAAAGCCCTTTAATTTCCTTTGAGAACTTTTCCTTTGCATTCATAACTTGGCTAACTGTTTGGGGCAAGAGGCCTAGCTTGTGGCCTCTCTCAGCTCTAGACATACCTTTCTCACTGAACTGAATCATTTCTAGTTTTTTATTTAAAGTGAGAGAGATGTAGAGGCCAATTATAAGGTTGTTAATTTGTTTAATTTCGATATTGTTGTGTCTCAAGAAATAGGGAAGCCCAAAGAGAGAGAGAGAGATGGGAAACATCTGGTCAGTGGGGCAGTCAGAACACACATCTGGTAAGTTCTCCATCTCGTATGGGTGTGGTTTGTGGTACCCCAAAACAATTACAATAGTAACATCACTGATAATGGATCACCATAACTAATACTATAATGTTGAAAAAGTTTGAAATATTGCAAGAATTGCCAGAATGTGGCACAGATATGAAGTGAGCAAATGCTGTTGGAAAAGTGGTGCTGATAGACTTGCTCAACATGGAGTTGTCACAAACCCTCAGCTTGTTAACAAACAAACAAAAACACAACAGTATCTTCAAGTGTGGTAAAGTGAAGCATGGTAAAATGAGGTATGCTTGTACTTTCTCCGTATCTATTGAAATGATCATAATTTTTGTTCTTTATTAATATGGTGTATTATATTGATTTCTTTTCTTATATTGAATTAACATTGCATTCCTAGAATAAATCCCACTTGGTCATAGTGTATTACCCTTTTTATATGTTGCTGGAGTCTCTTTGCCTATATTTTGTTGAGGAGCTTTACATCTATTCATAAGTGGGTATTTGTCTGTAGTTTTCTCATGATTTCTTTGTTTTGGTACCAGGCTAATGATTTGGGAGTGTTCTTTACTCATATTTTTTTTTTTTTTTACAAAAACTTCTTAAATATTAGTATGAACTCTTCTTAAGATATTTGGTAGAATGAACCAGTGAAGCCCGGTCTTTCTTTGTGGGAGGTCTTTGATTATCAATTCAATCTCTTTATTTGCTATAGACCTATTCATTTATTCTGTTCCTTTTTGATCAGTTTTGGTAGTTTCTTTCTTTCTAGAAATTTACCCATTGTGACCACATATCTAATCTGTTGGCATACAATTATTCATAGTATTCCCCTTCAATCATTTCTATGTTTTTAAGGTCAGAAATAGTATCTTAATTCCTGATTTAGTAATTTGAGTATCTCTTTTTCTGTCACTTTAGCTAAGAAAATTGTCAGTCTTACCTTTTCAAATAACTAACTTTTGTTTTTATTAATTTTCTCTATCATTTATCTATTCTCAATTCCTGCTCTAATATTTATTATCTCTTCAGTTCTGCTGCTTGTATTTACTTTTGCTCTATTTTCTTCTCGTTATGAAGGTGGAAAGTACGTTATTTATTTAAAAGCTCTTCTTTTTTTAACATAGGCATTTACAACTGTAAATTTCTCTCTGATCACTGCTTTTATTGTACTCCATAAGTTTTGATATGTTGTGTTTTTGTTTTCATTCATCCCAGTGTATTTTCTAATTTCCCTTATGATTTCTTCTTTGCTCTACTGGTTGTTTAAAAGCACGTTTAATTTTCACATGTTGGTGAATATCATATTTCCTTTAGTTACTGATATCTAATTGTGGTACCCTGTTTACAGCATATAGTTGGGTAATTCTGTCAATATCTATCTCTTAATTGGAGTGTTTGGTTCACTAACACAATATAATTTCTGAAAATATTGCATTGACATGTTTCTGTTTGCATTCTGTATGTCTTTTGTCTTTTGTTTCTCTCTTCTTCCATTACTACCATCTCTTTGTACTAAATATTTATTTCGAGTGACTGTTTTAATTTCCCTATCATTTATTTTCCATATGACTTCGAGTCATTTTCTTGGTGGTTTCCCACGGGGATTACAATTAATATCTGCCTCTTTTTCTCTCTCCTTTCCTTCTGGGAATTCCATTATTTTTATGTTAGTATACTTGATGGTGTCTCACAGACGTTCTTGGGTTTTGTTCGTATTAAAATTATTGTTTTTATTTCTCTTTCTTAGACTGGCTAATCTCAACGTATTTTCAAATTTACTCATTCTTTCTGCTAGTTTAGATCTGCTCTTGAGCCCCTCCAGTGATTTTTCATTTCAGTTATTGTATTTTTCAAATCCAAATTTTATGTTTAGTTCATTTTATAATTTATATCTCTACTGATGATATTTAGGAAAGACATTAATCTCATACTTTATTTAGTTCTTTAGGCATGATTCAGACATGATTGAGATAGCTGATTTAAAATCTTTGTCTGTTAAGTCAAACATCTGACCTCTTTCAGGGTCAGTGTTTATTTGTTCCTTTTATCCCCTTGTTTATGGCCATGTTTTTTGTTGAAAAATGTACATTTTAAATAATATATGTGGAAGTTTTGGAATTCAAAAATCCCTCTCCTCATAGTCTGTTGTTATTGCTGTTGTTGTTTATTTAGTGGCTCTACTGAACTTATGTTAAATCTGTATTCTTTGTCAGCTACTGAAATCTCTGCTTGCTCAGGTTAGTTCCAAATAATAATTGGACAGTTTCTCTAAATGTTGGTAACCAATCTCCCAGGTTTTTTTTTTTTTTTTTTTTTTTTGCTGAGGGACAATTGTGTGTGTGTGTGTGTGAATGATTGTATGAATGTGTGTCTTTAACATTCAGCCAGACAGTTGACAGCTCTGCTTTAACTTTCACTTCTTGCTTGCCAAAGCCTTAGGTGAGAATTAGAAATTTCTCAGATCTCTCTAGGACATGTTCACAGCCCTGTGTATGCTGTAAACTCATGGTTTTTCTAGATCCTAGTAATATATCAATGGAACCCCCACTCCAGTACTCTTGCCTTGAAACTCCCATGGAGGGAGGAGCCTGGGGGTTGCTAGGAGGTTGGATACAACTGAGCGACTCTCACTTTCACTTTCATGCATTGGAGAAGGAAATGGCAACCCACTCCAGTGTTCTTGCCTGGAAGCATCCCCAGTGGACGGGGGAAGCTGTGGGCTGCTGTCTCTGGGGTTGCCACAGAGTCGGACACGACTGAAGGGACTTGGCAGCAGTAATATATTAGAGCTTTTCAAAGGCTCAATGGGCATCTCATTCCCCAGAGTTTCTTTTTTTTTTTCTTTTCAGGTTTTTAATAAGCCTGTTGTTTACCACAGTTATTCACTGCCTCAGGCAGCCTTTAAACAATTGACTCTAAATGTATTGTACAAGTGTCCTTGGGGGAAAAAGCTTTTCTCTCTCAGGGCAAGCTCTGAGCCAGGTCACATCAAGACAGGATTGCAAGGGGAGTCGTTCAGGGAAGCACTAGGTAGGTCAGATAATGACAGTTCTCTGATAATGAGGCTTGGAAGGAGCTCCACCTTATTTTGCCCCTTGTGGCTTTCACACTGCTAGTTTTCATCGTCAGTATTATGCAAAAGAATCCAAACCCATGGAAGAAAGCTTAAAAAAGAAAGTTACAAAGAACAAAATAAAAATTACTCACACAATCCTACTATACAAGAATAATCAATGTTAATTCTGAATTTTTTTAAAAATTGAAAAATGCTAAATCCTTCAATGTTGGAGAAGGCAATGGCAACCCACTCCAGCACTCTTGCCTGGAAAATCCCATGGATGGAGGAGCCTGGTAGGCTGCAGTCCATGGGGTCGCTAAGAGTCGGATACGACTGAGCGACTTCACTTCTCTTTTCACTTTCATGCATTGGAGAAGGAAATGGCAACCCACTCCAGTGTTCTTGCCTGGAGAATCCCAGGGATGGAGCCTGATGGACTGCTGTCTATGGGGTTGCACAGAGTCGGACACGACTGACGTGATTTAGCAGTAGCAATCCTTCAATGTGGGGCAAAGGTACTGGGCAGGAGGTTTCTCAGAGTGTTCTGCTTTATGGTTTCTCACAATAAAAATATCCCCATTGACCATCATCCGAAGCTTTCTGCCTTCATGGTCTGACCACCCCTAACCTTCTTCCTGGCAGCACTGAGCTCTCATTTTGGGGACACCCTACATTCCCTGGCTACATGACTTCTCTCCCTGTTACTATTTCACGCCTCTGTGTTGCCTCCAAGCATCCAGTTATTCTGATACACAGCCTCACAGTTTTCCCTGACCCACTGTTGCCCATCCCAGAGGCCACTTGGCATGGTCCACTGCCCCAGCCTGACAACATTAAAAGTCGGTCCTCTTTTCCACTGTGTTGGTTTTTGGCTTCTCTAAATAGCATGGCTATCAGATCTCTGGCCTCCAGGCCACAGGTCCTGCCAGAGGATTAAGTTTCCAAAAGTTTGGCTTGTAATATCCAGATCAAATTTAAATTGGGTGCAGACTGCTCCATTCACTGGAATCCTCATGGTCTGCCCCTGCTCCTCCCCCTCAAAGGAGATCTCTAACCTTGGATAAATCCTTTCGCAAACATGCCAGTTCTTGCTTGAAGGAGAGAGTCTGTGTTCTTCAGGGGAGAATTCCATAAATAGTGCCATCATCTTCTCTAAGGACAAGAGAAAGGCATGTCCTCTATTCTCTCAGACATTTCTTTCTACATGAGCAGGACTGAGCTTCCTTTGATCTCTGCCTCTTTGCTTGACTAAGGTTTTCCGTTATTTGCAACTGAGCTTCTAGCAAAATGAATTTCTCACAGTTTTACCTGACCATATATCTTTTGAAGAAAATTACCTCCTGTCCACCATCAAAAGCCAACACTGGAGGCCTTCTCACTATTTGAGAGCTGACTGCCTTCTACTCATACTTCTCATTATTAATTGTTCAGGTGACCCTGAAAATGAAACCAGTTATTTCTCCGCCAACCCTGCTGCTAAGTTCTGCTATGTACTAAGGAAGATCTGGCTCCAAATATTAGCTCTATCACTTCCTGCCTATGTGAGCTTGGATGGGGCATTTGAGAAATTTGTGAGTGTCAGTTTCTTTGTTTGTAACACAAACCAGAAAAAAAAAAAAGCATGGCACAAAGAAGTAGATCTGCAGAGTCTAAAGGATGCATCAGAGTAATGGTCAACACAACACATGTGCATGAGCAAGTTTATTTCATAACTGGAGAAGAACCACCAAAGAGAGATGAGAAGAATAGTATCTGGCACTCACACGAGGCAGACAATAGTGCCTGTTCCCATAAGTAAGACCAAAAAACTCATAACTCATGGGGCTTTTAGTAAAATAACAGACTGGGATAAAATATTTCTAGGTGTATATGTGATATATAATGTCCACGATGTATAAAGAACTCTCAAACTCAATAATTAGGAAACAAGAAAACCTCATAAAAAATGGGTGAAAGATTTGAATTCATGCTAAAACCAAGGAGGTGTATGAATGACAATATTCTTAACACAATTAGTCATTAGGAAAATGAACAGTGAAAACTATAGTTAGATACCA
>NW_020868234.1:0-14648 GCF_003369695.1 Bos indicus x Bos taurus
AGATCAGTCCTGGGTGTTCATTGGAAGGACTGATGCTGAAGCTGAAACTCCTATACTTTGGCCACCTGATTGTAAGAGCTGACTCATTGGAAAAGACTCGGATGCTGGGAGGGATTGGGGCAGGAGGAGAAGGGGACGACAGAGGATGAGATGGCTGGATGGCATCACCGACTTGATGGATACATGAGTCTGATTGAACTCCAGGAGTTGGTGATGGACAGGAGGCCTGGCTTGCTGCGATTCATGGGGTCGCAAAGAGTCGGACATGACTGAGCGACTGAACTGAACTGAATAGTGTATGTGGGGATCTAACTATAGTTTTCACTGTTCATTTTCCTAATGACTAATTGTGTTAAGAATATTGTCATTCATACACCTTCCTTGGTTTAACCAATTCAAATCTTTCACCTATTTTTTATGAGGTTTCCTCGTTTCCTAATTATTGAGCTTTGAGAGTTCTTTATACATTGTGGACATTATATATCACATATTACACCTAGAAATATTTTATCCCAGTCTGTATGTTTTACTAAAAGCCCCATGAGTTATGAGTTTTTTGGTCTTACTTATGGGAACAGGCACTATTGTCTGCTCGTGTGAGTGCCAGATACTATTCTTCTCATCTCTTGGGGTTCTTCTCCAGTTATGAAATAAACTTGCTCATGCACATGTGTTGTGTTGACCATTACTCTGATGCATCCCTTTAGACTCTGCAGATCTACTTCTTTGTGCCATGCTTTTTTTTTTTTCTGGTTGGTTCAAACAAAGAAACTGACACTCACAAATTTCTCAAATGCCCCATCCAAGCTCACATAGGCAGGAAGTGATAGAGCTAATATTGGAGCCAGATCTTCCTTAGTACATAGCAGAACTTAGCAGCAGGGGGTGGGAGAATAACTGGTTTCATTTTCAGGGTCACCTGAACAATTATAATGAGAAGTATGAGTAGAAGGCAGTCAGCTCTCAAATAGTGAGAAGGAGGCCTCCAGTGTTGGCTTTTGATGGTGGACAGGAGGTAATTTTCTTCAAAGATATATGGTCAGGTAAAACTGTGAGAAATTCATTTTGCTAGAAGCTCAGTTGCAAATAACGGAAAACCTTAGTCAAGCAAAGAGGCAGAGATCAAAGGAAGCTCAGTCCTGCTCATGTAGAAAGAAATGTCTGAGAGAATAGAGGACATGCCTTTCTCTTGTCCTTAGAGAAGATGATGGCACTATTTATGGAATTCTCCCCTGAAGAACACAGACTCTCTCCTTCAAGCAAGAACTGGCATGTTTTGCGAAAGGATTATCCAAGGTTAGAGATCTCCTTTGAGGGGGAGGAGCAGGGGCAGACCATGAGGATTCCAGTGAATGGAGCAGTCTCACCCAATTTAAATTTGATCTGGATATTACAAGCCAAACTTTTGGAAACTTAATCCTCTGGCAGGACCTGTGGCCTGGAGGCCAGAGATCTGATAGCCATGCTATTAGAGAAGCCAAAAACCAACACAGTGGAAAAGAGGACCGACTTTTAATGTTGTCAGGCTGGGGCAGTGGACCATGGCCAAGTGGCCTCTGGGATGGGCAACAGTGGTCAGGGAAACTGTGAGGCTGTGTATCAGAATAACTGGATGCTTGGAGGCACACACAGAGGCGTGAAATAGTAACAGGGAGAGAAGTCATGTAGCCAGGGAATGTAGGGTGTCCCCAAAATGAGAGCTCAGTGCTGCCAGGAAAAAGGTTAGGGGTGTCAGACCATGAAGGCAGAAAGCTTCGGATGATGGTCAATGGGGATATTTTTATTGTGAGAACCATAAAGCAGAACACTCTGAGAAACCTCCTGCCCATACCTTTTGCCCCACATTGAAGGATTTGCTACTGCTAAATCACGTCTCGTGTCCACTCTGTGCAACCCCATAGACAGCAGTCCATCAGGCTCCATCCCTGGGATTCTCCAGGCAAGAACACTGGAGTGGGTTGCCATTTCCTCTCTCCATGCATGAAAGTGAAAAGAGAAAGTGAAGTCGCTCAGTCGTATCCGACTCTTAGCGACCCCATGGACTGCAGCCTACCAGGCTCCTCCATCCATGGGATTTTCCAGGCAAGAGTGCTGGAGTGGGTTGCCATTGCCTTCTCCAACATTGAAGGATTTAGCATTTTTTCAATTTTTAAAAAAATTCAGAATTAACATTGATTATTCTTGTATAGTAGGATTGTGTGAGTAATTTTTATTTTGTTCTTTTAACTTTCTTTTTTAAGCTTTCTTCCATGGGTTGGATTCTTTGCATAATACTGACGATGAAAACTAGCAGTGTGAAAGCCACAAGGTGGCAAAATAAGGTGGAGCTCCTTCCAAGCCTCATTATCAGAGAACTGTCATATCTGACCTACCTACTAGTGCTTCCCTGAACGACTCCCTTGCAATCCTGTCTTGATGTGACCTGGCTCAGAGCTTGCCCTGAGAGAGAAAAGCTTTTTCCCCCAAGGACACTTGTACAATACATTTAGAGTCAATTGTTTAAAGGCTGCCTGAGGCAGTGAATAACTGTGGTAAACAACAGGCTTATTAAAAACCTGAAAAGAAAAAAAAAAAGAAACTCTGGGGATGAGATGCCCATTGAGCCTTTGAAAGCTCTAATATATTACTGCTGTGCCAAGTCCCTTCAGTCGTGTCCGACTCTGTGCAACCCCAGAGACAGCAGCCCACCAGGCTCCCCCGTCCCTGGATGCTCTCCAAGCAAAACACTGGAGTGGGTTGTCCATTTCCTTCTCCAATGCATGAAAGTGAAAGTGAAGTCGCTCTTGTATCCAACTCCTAGCAACCCACCAGGCTCCTCCATCCATGGGATTTTCCAGGCAAGAGTACTGGAGTGGGGTTCCATTGATATATTACTAGGAATCTAGAAAACCATGAGTTTACAGCATACACAGGGCTGTGAACATGTCCTAGAGAGATCTGAGAAATTTCTAAATTCTCACCTAAGCTTTTGGCAAGCAAGAATGAAAGTTAAGCAGAGCTGTCAACTGTCTGGCTGAATGTTAAAGACACACATTCATACAATCATTCACACACACACACACACATTGTCCCTCAGCAAAAAAAAAAAAAAAAAAAAAACCTGGGAGATTGGTTACCACATTTAGAGAAACTGTCCAATTTTTATTTGGAACTAACCTGAGCAAGCAGAGATTTCAGTAGCTGAAAAAGAATACAGATTTAACATAAGTCAGTAGAGCCACTAAAAAAAAACACAACAGCAATAACAACAGACTATGAGGAGAGGGATTTTGAATTCCAAAACTTCCACAATATATATTATTTAAAATGTACATTTTTCAACAAAACATGGCCCATAACAAGGGGATAAAAGGAACAAATAACACTGACCCTGAAAGAGGTCAGATGTTTGACTTAACAGACAAGATTTTAAATCAGCTATCTCAATCATGTCTGAATCATGCCTAAAGAACTAAATAAAGTATGGAGATTAATGTCTTTCCTAAATATCAGTAGAGATATAAATTATAAATGAACTAAACAGAAAATTTGGATTTGAAAAATACAATAACTGAAATGAAAAAATCACTGGAGGGGCTCAAGAGCAGATCTAAACTAGCAGAAAGAATGAGTAATTTGAAAATACGTTGAGATTAGCCAGTCTGAAGAAAGAGAAATAAAAACAATAAATTTTAATACGAACAAAACCCAAGACGTCTGTGAGACACCATCAAGTATACTAACATAAAAATAATGGAATTCCCAGAGGAAAGGAGAGAGAAAAGAGGCAGATATTAATTGTAAATCCCCGTGGGAAACCACCAAGAAAATGACTCGAAGTCATATGGAAAATAAATGATAGGGAAATTAAAACAGTCCACTCGAAAATAAATATTTAGTACAAAGAGATGGTAGTAATGGAAGAAGAGAGAAACAAAAGACAAAAGACATACAGAATGCAAACAGAAACATGTCAATGCAAATATTTTCAGAAATTATATTGTGTTAGTGAACCAAAACTCCAATTAAGAGATAGATATTGACAGAATTACCCAACTATATGCTGTAAACAAGTACCAACAATTAGATATCAGTAACTAAAGGAAATATGATATTCACCAACATGTGAAAATTAAACGTGCTTTTTAACAACCAGTAGAGCAAAGAAGAAATCATAAGGAAATTAGAAATACACTGGGTGAATGAAAACAAAACACAACATATCAAACTTATGAGTACAATAAAAGCAGTGATCAGAGAGAAATTTACAGTTGTAAATGCCTATGTTAAAAAAGAAGAGCTTTTAAATAAATAACGTACTTTCCACCTTCATAACGAGAAGAAAATAGAGCAAAAGTAAATACAAGCAGCAGAACTGAAGAGATAATAAATATTAGAGCAGGAATTGAGAATAGATAAATGATAGAGAAAATTAATAAAAACAAAAGTTAGTTATTTGAAAAGGTAAGACTGACAATTTTCTTAGCTAAAGTGACAAGAAAGAGATACTCAAATTACTAAAATCAGGAATTAAAGATACTATTTCTGACCTTAAAAACATAGAAATGATTGAAGGGAATACTATGAATAATGTATGCCAACAGATTAGATAATGTGGTCACAATGGGTAAATTTCTAGAAAGAAAGAAACTACCAAAACTGATCAAAAAGGAACAGAATAAATGAATAGGTCTATAGCAAATAAAGAGATTGAATTGATAATCAAAGACCTCCCACAAAGAAAGACCGGGCTTCACTGGTTCATTCTACCAAATATCTTAAGAAGTTCATACTAATATTTAAGAAGTTTTTGTAAAAAAAAAAAAATATGAGTAAAGAAACACTCCAAATCATTAGCCTGGTACCAAAACAAAGAAATCATGAGAAACTACAGACAAATACCACTTATGAATAGATGTAAAGCTCCTCAACAAAATATAGGCAAAGAGACTCCAGCAACATATAAAAAGGGTAATACACTATGACCAAGTGGGATTTATTCTAGGAATGCAATGTTAATTCATATAAGAAAAGAAATCAATATAATACACCATATTAATAAAGAACAAAAATTATGATCATTCAATAGATACGGAGAAAGTACAAGCATACCTCATTTACCATGCTTCACTTTACCACACTTGAAGATACTGTTGTGTTTTTGTTTGTGTTGTTTAACAAGCTGAGGTTTGTGACAACTCCATGTTGAGCAAGTCTATCAGCACCACTTTTCCAACACATTTGCTCACTTCATATCTGTGCCACATTCTGGCAATTCTTGCAATATTTCAAACTTTTTCAACATTATAGTATTAGTTTATGGTGATCCATTATCAGTGATGTTACTATTGTAATTGTTTTGGGGTACCACAAACCACACCCATACGAGATGGAGAACTTACCAGATGTGTGTTCTGACTGCCCCACTGACCAGATGTTTCCCATCTCTCTCTCTCTCTTTGGGCTTCCCTATTTCTTGAGACACACAATATCGAAATTAAACAAATTAACAACCTTATAATTGGCCTCTACATCTCTCTCACTTTAAATAAAAAACTAGAAATGATTCAGTTCAGTGAGAAGGTATGTCTAGAGCTGAGAGAGGCCACAAGCTAGGCCTCTTGCCCCAAACAGTTAGCCAAGTTATGAATGCAAAGGAAAGTTCTCAAAGGAAATAAAGGGCTTTTAGAGTGAACACACAAATGGTATGAAAGTTTAACACCTTACTGCTGATGTGGTGAAAGTTTCAGTGGTCTGCATAGAAGATCCAACCAGCCACAACATTCTCTTGAGCCAAAGCCTAATCCAGAACAAGGTCCTAACTCTCTTCAATTCTATGAAGGCTGAGAGAGGTAAGGAAGCTGCAGAAAATGTCTGAAGCTAGCAGAGGTTTGTTCATGAGATTTAGCGGGAGAAGCCATCTCTATAACAGATAGTGCAAGGTCCAGTAGCAAGTGCTAGAGTAGAAGCTGCAGTAAGTTGCCAGAAGATCTAGCTAAGATAATATATGAAAGTGCCTAAAAAATAAATTTCAGTGTAGACAAAACAGCCTTCTATTGCAAGATTCCATCAAGGATTTTCATAGCTAGAGAGAAGTCAACGTCTGGTTATGAAGCTTCAAAAGACAGGCTGACTCTCTTATTAGGGGCTAATGCGCTAGTAACGTTAAGTTGAAGTCAGTGCTTATTTACCATTCCAAAACTCTTAGCACCTTTAAAAATTATGTTCAATCTCCTCTGCTTGTACCCTACCAATTAAACAATAAAGCCTCTATGACAGCACATTTGCTTACAACATGGTTTGCTGAATATTTTCAGCCCACTATGGATATAGCAAAAGACTGCCTTCAAAATTTTACTGCTCACTGACAATGCATCTCTGGTCACCCAAGAATTCTGACAGAGATGTACAATGAGATTAATGTTTTCATGCCTGCACTCATCTCACACACTAGTAAAGTAATGGTCAAAATTCTCCAAGCCAGGCTTCAGCAATATGTGAACCGTGAACTTCCTGATGTTCAAGCTGGTTTTAGAAAAGGCAGAGAAACCAGAGATTCAAATTGCCAACATTCGCTGGATCATCGAAAAAGCAAGAGAGTTCCAGAAAAACTTCTATTTCTGCTTTATTGACTATGCCAAAGCCTTTGACTGTGTGGATCACAATAAACTGTGGAAAATTCTGAAAGAGATGGGAATACCAGACCACCTGACCTGCCTCTTGAGAACCTATATGCAGGTCAGGAAGCACCAGTTAGAACTGGACATGGAACAGACTGGTTTCAAATAGGAAAAGAATACGTCAAGGCTGTATATCGTCACCCTGTTTATTTAACTTATATGCAGAGTACATCATGAGAAACACTGGGCTGAAGAAGCACAAGCTGGAATCAAGATTGCCAGGATAATATCAATAACCTCAGATATGCAGATGATACCACCCTTAATGGCAGAAAGTGAAGAAAAGAGTGGAAACAGTGTCAGACTTTATTTTTGGGGGGCTCCAAAATCACTGCAGATGGTGATTGCAGCCATGAAATTAAAAGACGCTTACTCCTTGGAAGGAAAGTTATGACCAACCTAGATAGCATGTTGAAAAGCAGAGACATTACTTTGCCAACAAAGGTTCGTCTAGTCAAGGCTATGGTTTTTCTACTGGTCATGTATGGGGTGAGAGTTGGACTGTGAAGAAGGCTGAGCACCAAAGAATTGATGCTTTTGAACTGTGGTGTTGGAGAAGATTCTTGAGAGTCCCTTGGACTGCAAGGAGATCCAACCAGTCCATTCTAAAGGAGATCAGCCCTGGGATTTCTTTGGAAGGAACGATGCTAAAGCTGAAACTCCAGTACTTTGGCCACCTCATGCGAAGAATTGACTCATTGGAAAGACTCTGATGCAGGGAGGGATTGGGGGCAGGAGGAGAAGGGGACGACACAGGATGAGATGGCTGGAGGGCATCACCGACTAGATGAACGTGAGTTTGAGTGAACTCCAGGAGATGGGTGATGGACAGGGAGGCCTGGTGTGCTGTGCATTCATGGGGTCACAAAGAGTCGGACACAAATGAGCAACTGAACTGAACTGAACAACACACCCATGCTGTAGCCCATGGTTCAAGAATTTTCAAGTCTTAAGAAATACAACTCATAAAGCTATAGCTGCCATTGGTAGAGATTCCTCTGATGGATCTGGCCAAAGTAAACTGAAAACCCTCTGAAAATGATTCACTATTATGAGATGCCATCAAGAATGTTCATGATTCATAGGAAGAGGTCAAAGTATCGACAAAATTTTGGAAAAATTGACTTCACAACCCTCGTGGATGACTTTGAGGGGTTCAAGATTTCATGGAGAGTACTACAGACAGATGTGGTAGAAATATCAAGAGATTAGAATTAGAAGAGGAGACTGAAGATGTGCCTGAATTGCTGCAATGTCATGATAAAATTTATCATGAGGTTGGTGCTTCTTATGGACAAGCAAAGAAAGTGGCTTCTTGAGATGAAATCTACTCCGGTGAAGATGCTATGAGGATTGTTGAAATGACAACATAGCATTTAGAATATTACATAAACTTAGTTGATAAAGTAGCAGAAGAGTTTGAGAAGATTCACTTCAATTTTGAAAGAAGTGGGTAAAATGCTATCAAATAGCATTACATGCTACAGAGACATTGTGAAAAGAAGAGTCAATTGATGTGGCAAACTTCATTGTTTGTCGTTTTAAGAAACACTGCCACAGCCACCCCCGGCTTCACCACCCTGCGCAGTCAGAAGCCATTGACATTGAGGCAAGACCCTCCACCAGCAAAAAGATTACAACTAGCTGAGAGCTCAGATAATGGTTAGCATTTTTAGCAATAAAGCATTTTTAAATTAAGGTATGTACATTTTTTAGACATAATGCTATCACACTTAACTACAGTAATAGTAAACTTAACTTCTCTATGCTCTGTGAAACCAAAATAATTCATGACTCACTATTGCAATATTCACTTTATTGCAGTGGTCTGGAACCGAACCTGCAATCTCTCTGAAGTATGCCTCTTTTTTGACAAAATCCAACATCTTTTCTTGACAGAAACACTCAGCAAACTAGGAAAATAAACTTCTTCAGCCCTTGTCAAGAGCATATTAACAAGAAAACCTACAGTTATCATCATGCCTAATGAGCAACAAATGAAAACTTTGCCCCAAAGATCAGGAAAAATCTTATCTTACCATTTCTATTCAACATTGCATTGGAGCATCTACCCTGAGCAATTAAGCAGGAGATAAAATAATAAGCATATATAAATTGGAAAGGAAGAATTAAAACCATCTCTATTCTCATCTGTGAAATCTACAGAACACACAAACTATTAGAGCTAAACAAGTCCACCAGTTTGTAGGATACAAAATCAACTATTTATCTCTTAATCTAGCAATGAGAGATCAAAAAGGAAAATAAGGGCTTCCCTGGTGGCTCAGTGGTAAAGAATCTGCCTGCCAACGCAGGAGACACAGGTTCAATCCATGATCTGGAAAGATCCCACATGCTGCAGAGCAACTAAGACCATTTGCCACAACTATTGAGCCTGTGCTCTAGAGCCCAGGAACCCCAACTACTGAGTCCACGAGCTACAACTACTGAAGCCCGTGCCCTAGAGCCCATGCTCCACAAGAGAAGCCCCTGCAGTAAGAAGTCTGCGCACTTCAATGAAGAGTAGCCCCACTCGCTGCAACTAGAGAAAAGCCCATCCAGCAACCAAGACACAGCAGAACCAAAACAAATAATTTCTTAAAAAATCATTAAAAAATGAAATTGAAAAATTCTATTTACAATAGCATCACAAACAATAAAATACTCAGTGATTTAACAAAATAAGAAGATGGCAAGGGTGGAAGATTTGGGAGAATGGCATTGAAACATGTAAAATATCATGTATGAAACGAGATGCCAGTCCAGGTTCAATGCACGATACTAGATGCTTGGGGCTAGTGCACTGGGACAACCCAGAGGGAGGTATGGGGAGGGAGGAGGGAGGAGGGTTCAGGATGGGGAGCACATGTATACCTGTGATGGATTCATTTGATATTTGGCAAAACTAATACAATTATGTAAAGTTTAAAAATAAAATAAAATTAAAAAAAAATATTTACATTGTAAAAAAAAAACACAAAACAAAACAAAAAAAACCAGACAAACTACCTATATCATCAATATTATTCCTATATCAATACCTATATCATCAATAAGAAAGAGAAGATTTTAATGCTTTTCTCTCCCTCAAATGGAGGAAGGACATGAACTCAAGAGCAGAGGGCAGTTCTTTAAACTGAATGAACTTGGCTCACTACATTACCCTATTTTTAAACTTTGCTCTGGCAGTAAAAATATATTGACCAACACTTTCTGACCCATAACAAAGACTGGCAAACTGCTGGTCCAGGGAACAAATTCAGCCTTCACTTTTAACTGGAGCTTGAGCTAATAATGAGTTTTACTTTTGTAAATGGTTACAATAAAAAAATAAAAATGAAAAAATAAAATAAAATAAAATAAAAATGGGCAAAGGATTTGAAGAAACACTTCATCAAAGAGATGTGGATGGCAAACAGGAACATAAAAAAGACTCTCTAAACTATTACATTAGGGAATGTACATTAAAATTGCACTGATACCACAATAAACCTATTAGAATGTAAACAGACAAATATAAAAGGTGGCATTACCATGGGCTAGTGAGGATGCAGAGCACTGGGAACTCTCATACACTGCCATGGGCACAAAAAAGGCCCACTTTGGGAACTCTTCAGCAGTTTCTTAGAAAGTTAACATAAATTTCCACACAACCCAGCAACACCCATTCTCAGGTATCCTTGCAAAGGAAATTAGAATTGATATTCACATAAAACCATAAAAATGTTATAGCGTCTTTATCAGTCAAAAACTGGAAACAAGCCAACTAGGGGAGAGGAAATTATGGTACATCTATAAATGGGACTACTACTCAGAAGTAAAAAGGAACAGACTACTGATACATGCAAAACATGGATGAATCTCAAAACAGTGTTTTGAGTGAAAGAAGTGAGATACAAAAGGCTAAATACTGTGGATTCCATTTTTATGACATTGTTGACAAGAAAAAGATCAATGGTTTCCAGAAGTACGGTGGAGGGGCAAAATTTATTATAAAGAGGCATGAATGGAACTTTTCCTAAGAGCTTTGAAAATATCTAAACTTGACTTTTGTGGAATTACATGACTATATATGTTTTTTCAAAACTTACAGAACTATATATGTAAACTGGGAGAGTTTTACTGTATGTAAATGATACCTCAATAAACCTTACATTTAAAAAAAAAAAAAGAAGATGATGCAAGGAATAAGACGGGGAAACCACTTTCTCTCCCCCACAAATTCATCAAAAGATCATTTGAAACGCTGAGCAATTCCATAAAACAACTTCTCTAACCTTGGTGGAGACACCAGGCACCCAGAAAGGCAACCCATTCTCTTCAAAAGGAGGTAGGACAAAATATAAAAGAAAAAGAGACAAAAGAGTTAGGGACGGAGACCCACCCATTCCAGGAGAGTCATGAAGGAGGAGAAGTTTCCACACACCAGGAAACCCTCTCACCGGCGTTTGTGGGGGTTTTGGAATCTTAGAGGGCAACATAACCGGGAGGAAAAAAAACAAACAAACAAACCCACAGATTATATGCCTAATCACAACTCCCAGCAGAGAAGTAGCCCAGACACTCACGTCTGCCAGCAGCGAGCAGGGCTGAACAGGGAGGTGCAGGTTGCATGCTTAGGGTAAGGATGGGGCCTGAATACCCTGAGGACAATCTGAGGGAGCTAACGTGAGACAGCAACCCAAACTGTTGGATAGCCAGAGAGAGAGAGGGAAAAAGAGAGAGAGAGAGAACTTTCCCTTGAAAAGCTCTAAGGCAGAGCTTGGTCCGCTCACAGAACAAAGGATTGAGCGAATACCAGAGGAGAGCTGCCAGCTGCAGACTGGCCTATCCCCCGCCAGAGGCAGAGAGGCAGGCAGGCGACAGCCAGAACAGGAAGGTAGGGGCAATCAGGGACCCAGAGACAGCATCCTCCACCAAACTGTGAGCAGGCTCCCAGTTGCTAACCAAGTCTTCTGGGTCCTGGATGGTTGACATCCGCCAGGAGGGTGGCAGTCAGAGATCAGCTCCCAGAGGAGACACACGGCACACCTGAGACGGCGCTCTCCCTGTGCACCCAGGAAACCGAGGGCTGGGAACGGAGATGGTAAGACCTGGGGGCTGGGAACAGGGAGGTGGCAAGACTCACTGCCCACCTGGGAGAGTGCACCTGGTCGCCTAAGCTGCTCAGACCTGGGAAGGGCACAGAAGGTACAACCAACCGAGTCTGTGCCTTTGTGGAGTACCCGAGAACCTGAACGGCTTAGACCTGGGAAATGCATGATAGTTCCCCTGCAGAGCAACCTGGAGCCTGAGTAGACTGGGAAAGCACACACGCCATGAGGCAGGCAAACCCAGTGTGGCCCAGGCACTGCGAGCACTCCCCACACACACCGGTGATGTTTGTTTGCAGTGTTCCTCCCTCCCCACAGCACAACTGAACAAGTGAGCCTAAACAAGTGACCACCTTCGCCCCCTTGGGTCAGAATGAAATTAGACACTGAAGATACCTGCAAACAGAGGAAGCCAAAATAAACAAAGAGGAACCGCTCTGGAAGTGACAGGTGCAACAGATTAAAACCCTGTAGTTAAGTATTAACTACATTGGAAGGGGCCTATAGACCTCGAGAAGAAGCCAGAACAAGGAACTATGTAAAACTGAACTGACCCCACACTACCCTCAACAGCTCCAGAGAAATTCCTAGATATATTTTACTATATCATTTTTTAATTAAAAAAATTTTTTAAGTTTTTTATTACCCCTTTAATTTTCACTTTTATAACCTATTACTTTGCAAAAAAAGAAGATCCTATTTTTAAAGCAAATTTCATTTATATATTTTTTATAATTTTTGAGATTTTGTTTGTTTTTATAATACCATATTTTTAAGAGTCTAATCTCTATCTAGACTTTAATCTTTGCTTTTTGGTATTTATTAACTTTGTACCTTTAAGAATCCAATCTTCAAAGTGTGATTACTGGCTTGATTGCTCTCTCCCCTTTTGACTCTCTTTTTCTCCCCCAGGTCACCTTTATCCGCCCCCCTCCCTTCTCTTCTCTACTTAACTCTGTGAGTCTCTTTGGGGTGTTCCGGGCTGTGGAGAACACTTAGGGAACTGATTACTGGCTAGATCTGTCTCTCTTCTTCTTTGACTCCCCCTTTTCTTTCTCTCCTGTCACTTCTATCTCCTTCCTCCCTCTCTCTTCTCTGTGTAACTCTGTGAACCTCTCTGAGTGTTCCAAACTGTGGAGAGTACATAGGGAATTGATTACTGGCTAGATTTTTCCTCTCTTCTTTTGATTTACCCTGTTCTCCTGGTCACCTCTGTCTCCTCCTCCCTCTTCTCTTCTCCATGTAACTCTGTTACCTCTCTGGGGTCCCTCACTGTGGAGAATCTTTTCACCATTGACCTAGATGTTTTATCATTGGTGCTGTATGATGGAGGCTACTGTAAGAATAAACTGAAAGCCAGAGGCAGGAGGCTTAAATACAAAACGAGAACACAGAAAACTCCTGACTCTAGAGAACATTGATCGACAAGAGCTCATCCAAAAGCCTCCATACCTACCCTGAAACCAAGCTCTACCAAGAGCCAAGAAGTTTCAGAGCAAGAAATACCAAGCTAATTCTCCAAAAACCAGAAACATAACCCTAAGCATTAAAATACAGGCAGCCAAAAGTCACACCAAACCCACAGACACCTCAAAACTCACTACTGGACACTTCATTGCACTCCAGAGAGAAGAGATCCAGTTCCACCCACCAGAACACCAATGCAAGCTTCCCTAACCAGGAAACATGACAAGTCACTCATCTAATCCACCCACAGGAGGAACCTCCACAATAAAGAGGAACCACAAACTTCCAGCATACAGAAAGGCACCCAAAACACAGCAATCTAAACAATGAAAAGCAGAGAAATATTCAGCAGGTAAAGGAACATGATAAATGCCCACCAAACCAAACCAAAGAAGAGGAGATAGGGAGTCTACCTGAAAAAGAATTCAGAAAAATGACCCAAATCTTAAAAACAAATGGAGTTACAATAAAATAGTCTGGAGACAAGATTGAGAAGATGCAAGAAATGTTTAACAAGAACCTAGAAGAAATAAAAAAGAGTCAGTCGATAACGAACAATGCAACAACTGAGACCAAAAGCACTCTGGAGGGAACCAGCAGTATAACCTCAGAATAAACTGAGGCAGAAGACAGGATAAGTGAGGTGGAAGTAGAATGGTGGAAATAAATGAGCAGAGAGGAACAAAGAAAAAAGAATTAAAAGAAATGAGGACAACCTCAGAGACCTCTGGGACAATGTTAAATGCCCCCACATTCCGAATCATAGGAGTCCCAGAAGAAAAAGACAAAAAGAAAAAAGGCATGGAAAATACTTGAGATAATAGTTGAAAACTTCCCTAAAATGGGGAAGGAAATAGCCACCCATCCAAGAAACCCAGAGAGTCCCAAACAGGATAAATACAAGGCAAATCACCCCAACACAATATTAATCAAATTAACAAAGATAAACACAAAGAACAAATATAAAAGCAGCAAGAAAAAAACATAACACACAAGGTATTCCCATAGGATAAGACTGATCTTTCAACAGAACCTCTTCAGGCCAGAAGGGGATGCCAGGACATGCTTAAGTGATGAAAGGAAAACCTACAACCCAGATTACTGACCCAGCAAGATCTCATTCAGATATGAAAGGGAAATCAACAGCCTTACAGACAAGCAAAAGCTGAGAGAATTCAGCACCACCAAACCAGCTCTTCAACAAATGCTAAAGGATCGTCTCTAGACAGGAAACACAGAAAAGGTTTATAACACTCTAAAAAAAGAGTAAATGGCAATGGATCATACTTACAATAATTACCCTTAAATGTAAATGGGATGAATCCCCCCAACCAAAAGCAAAGACTGGTGAATGGATACAAAAACAAGGCACCTACATATGCTGTCTACAAGACACCCACCTCAAAACAAGGGACACATACAGACTGAA
>NW_020868235.1:0-26771 GCF_003369695.1 Bos indicus x Bos taurus
GGTTCTCACATGGTATTCTTTATTCAAATTGCAGATCCACAGTCTTCTCTCCACTCCCCCATCCCATTTTTTTTTTAATCTCATTTTTATTTTTAAACTTTACATAATTGTATTAGTTTTGCCAAATATCAAAATGAATCCATCACAGGTATACATGTGCTCCCCATCCTGAACCCTCCTCCCTCCTCCCTCCCCATACCATCCCTCTGGGTCGTCCCAGTGCACTAGCCCCAAGCATCCAGTATCATGCATTGAACCTGGACCCCCATCCCATTTTGACTCAGTAGATCTGGGTGGGAATCTTCCACTGGTTATATATGGAAAACGTTAATATAATTAGAGGAGTAATAACATCTAAATAGGTGAGATGTGAGTTTCAATTTCCACTATTTACTAGCCATGACTTTAAGTGATTTAGACATCACTAGATGCTATTTTTTCATTTATAAAATTGGAACATTTTTTTGGGGGGGGGATTTAATTTAAAGAAAGGTTGGACAAAACCTGACACATTTTACTATTGGGTCAATGAGGCTGGAAGGGAAGGGATAAATGGTAGAAACACTGCAAGGATATTTTGTTTTTTATCTTACTAAGTAACCAAGTTCTCACTCTCATATTTGTGTACATGAATTTTCTGCTGTACAGGAACTAGAGTTCTTCAAGGGCAGAAATCTTAGTCATCATTGTGTGCTCTAGATACTATAATTGAATGAATAAATTCGGTCCGCTCTTGATTCTAGCTGCATTTATGTTCATCATTGATTTTATATCATACCCTTGAACTCTTTAAGGACAGTGGCTTCACTGTTTATCTCTAGTGCCTAGTAAACTCAAGGTGCTCAATCAATGTTATTTAAGTGATGAATCAATGAACAAATTGATGTGCAGAGGATGAAGTGCACACTAATAATGGCTGGATGGTAATTCAGGTTCTTATGTCTGAAATCCTGGTCTCTGGGGACTCTGCCACACAAAATGCAAGTTGTTCTGCCTGTCACTTTGAGATGAACAGTTCCCAAGAGGCTGTGTGAACCAACTGGCTTGGAATATATTTTTGTGAAATCATTTGAATAAGTTTAACATTTAAAGTTCAAATTAGACACCATTTCACATGGACACTAATAAGCTACTTTAAGTCATCTTTTCTTCCAGTTCACTGAACAGGGATTTAAAATTCCATTTAGTGTGTTCATTGGCACATTCTTTCCAGAATTCAGCATTTGTGGGAAGAAAGTGACCAAAAAGTGACCAAAATGATTTTTTTCTACCATTATAAACTGTGTGATCAATCATTTGATTATTTTTAGTTCAGAGTTTAAGTGTTCTAGTGAAGAATATCTAAATTATATAGGAATATCTACATTACATAGGAAATAACAGGCAAGGTGACCCCTACTATCTTTGCAATAGCTACTTGATCTAAGTTGAGAAATTCATCCATTCATTCAGCTGCTGAATAAGTATGTACGGTGTTCCGGGTATTGTGCCAGATGTTGGGGATACAAGGACGGACATGATACCCACCTGTTCAGGATAAGTCTCTTCAAATGAGAGTTTTTATTATTGAACTATTAATAGTCACAAGTGTCTTTAAGCTCATTGGCTTCCCCAGAACACATCTTAAACTCAGGATGAATTTAGAGACCTGTTAGGATCCTGGAGTTCCTTTTGGGCTTAGACAGTTCCTAGAAATGAAATTGATGGAATGTACAGCTTTTAGGTCTTCCTAAGGTATTCACAGATGTTTTGCCCACAAGTGATAAAGTACCTACCAACTCTGACATAACTCTCCAGAGAAGGACCTTCTTATGCCAGCATCATCTGACTTCTCCCACATCTACCTAACACTGACATCAAGGAAAATGCACCAGACAACACTGGTTTCAAACACTTGCAGAGACTGAATTTCTATTTATTGAGCATCTGCTATGTGGTCCCCTTGTGACGAATGCGATTCACAGGTATAACTGAGAAACTGAATATACCAATGGACCATGGCCAGAGTATATAAAAAAAGAGAACTTTGACTCATAAACCTGCAGCCAACCTGCCCAGGAGGCCCCACCCGTTATCTATACAAACAACTGGAAAGCCAGCCAGCTAGAGTCAGATTTACAGAAGGTCAAATTGCTATCTCTAGGGATCATCCAGGAAGCTGAACAATAACTTCTGTAACTGTGGCCCCAAAGAGTCAGAGCTTGATTCATAATCAACAGTTCCCGAATTTTTTGTCCCTCCTTCCACGTAGCACCAACCAGAGAGGGGGGGGCCCCCAATACATAGCATTAATCAATCATGCAGAATGCCCCACTCCTAGCGAGCCGGCCTACAGACACCCCAGTATCCCCAAGTCAGGCACAACTGCAGCTTCCCTTTTTCTACTATAATGCCTTCCTGGCTCTTGCACCTGCTTCTGAGTCTGTGCCAAATGCAGGTGACAGTTGTTGACTTTCTAGCTATTGCCAGCTCAGAATAAACAGATTCTTGCTTATTCTCATTTGGTAGGCCTTCATTTATTTCCACAAAAACTATTCTACTCCCTTTACAGGTAAGGGATCTTTACAGAGATTAACTTCTGAATGGGGGCACATGAGTGGCAAAGCTAGTTTTGAATCTGATTTCATTAATTCCATAGTTACTCCATTAACCATTACCCAAATGTAAAAAGAAGTTTTTCTTCTATTGTCCTCTGATAAACCTAATTTGTATTTTGGGATGACTTTATCTTTCCTTATCCTTTTAAGTCACTTCCTTTAGTGACTCCAAGTAGTATGACAGTCATCTATGGGTCTGCTGGTTTAGCCAAAAATTTCAATTAGATGCCCTGTTAAGAGTTTAAGGAGCTACCTCGGATTATAATGGTAATCTTAATTCCATATTTATTTATCATGAATTGAAAGTATGAACAGGTCTAGAGTCTAGCAGGTGAAGAGAGTTGAGCTGTTCATAGGGAAATAATCCTCTGTGTTGTCTCTGACTCATGGGACCACAGTGCTGCCCATGTCTGCTGCATGCCAATGACTGAATTAGGACATTTCATTTACAGTAAGTCCCCTACATGCAAACCTTCAAGTTGCAAACTTTCAAAGGTGCAAATCTGCATTCACATGTCTAAACATGTAGGTTAGTCCATGTGTCTGGTGTCCATTGTAATGTGCTTATATCCTCTACAAGTGATTATGCTATGTGTACTTAAGTGCTGTAAAGAGTACAGTAATACAATATCTTATTTCAAGCCCAGAATGTCATCTATGACAAGAAAAAAAAAGAGCTACTACCCAGACATCACTGGATCATTTTTATAAGAGGATAGACAGAATTGAATCAGCAAGGAAACAGAACTTTTGCCATCAACGTCAGGTGTGAATGAAATTGCAGCTTGACGTCCATCTCCTATTGCTGACGATCCTTCAGCTCCACCATCTCCCACCACCTCTCCTTCCTCTAGTTAGTAACTCTTCTTGCCTGTTCACTCAATGCCAGCTCCTGTGTGCCAGCTGTTGTACTGTACTACTATACTTTTCAAGGTACTATACTGTAAGATTAAATATGTTTTATTTTGTGTGTTTGTTTTTTATGTGTTATTTGTGTGAAAAGAATTATAAACCTATTACAATACAATATGTTATAGCCATTGTGTTAGTTGGGTACCTTGGCTAACCTTGTTGGATTTACAAACACACTGGACTTATGAATGTGCTTTCTGAACAGAACTCATTCCTAGGGGACTTACTGTACTGAGTGTGGGCCTCTTTGTAACTTAAAAATAACTTGCTACCTCCATGATGCAGATTTTAGCATCTGTATATTCACTAATTTAGAGTGCAGGGTAACTTACTTGTATTATAATGCTCAGAGGTCAAGAAAGGGAGTTGATTAAGGACAATAAAATTTTAAAGAAAATAAGTTTTTGTTTTAGTGCTACCTTTTGTCATTTGGATTATTTTTTATTTAGTCATGTCCGACTCTTTTGTGGCCCCATGGACTGTAGCCCACCAGGCTCATCTGTCCATGGCATTTCCCAGGAAAGAATACTGGAACAGGTTGCCATTTCCTTCTCCAGGGGATCTCCCCGACTCAGTTCTAAACGAAATAAAGGTGTCAAGGGTAAGGCTTCAAAACCCACATAAACTTTGCTCTCCAGTTCCACAGAAATCCTGAAGTTTTGTGTCAAAGCCTGTGTGAATCCTTTTGTGTAATGTGAAATACTGTGCATTGAAATGGATGTGCAAAAAGTATATGGAGAGGCAAGGCTCATGCTGAGTGTTCAGACTCAGCATGCTAAGAAGCCAGGTGGCCTCCATGCCTGCCATCCTTCACCTTTGTGGAGTGAACAAATGCAAGTGATTTCTCTGGAGGGACCAAAGCGGGGCTCCTCACCTCTAGGGAACACTGCCCACCATCAGCAACTCTCTCAGGATAACCACTCCCTGGAGCAGCTGAGGTACCTCCTGGGGCATGAAAGGTGAGATAGGCAGTGAGCAATACAGGTCCCACTGCTGGGATGTGAGGCAGCAGAAAGCAGACTGTTTGGTTTTTATGTCAAATGTTCACACAGGAAGGAAAGGAGGGATTTTATATGTCATAGTTTTTTTTGAAAAAGCAGCTCAGAATACATCAAAGGACACACTGTCAGATTGCAGGGCAGTCTGCAAAAAATACCTCAGTATGTGAAAGTAAAAATAAATAAATACATAGATCTGGAGAGACAAGAGGAAGGGGAGAACAGGCTGAAGAAAAGAAAAGGAAATGGAGTAAAGACACATAAAAATAGAAACCACAATTTGCAGGCTATGTAGGTAAAATTAATCAAAAATTTCAGAAATTCCTCCTTCCTTTTCTTGAGAAAGTATTTTTAGATTTCTATCAAATTTAAAGAGAAAAGTCATAGCACTACTAAAGGACAAAAATGACAGAGAAGTGGAGGAGCATCTTAATATATGTTTACACACATATATAAATAGCTATATATTATACATGTACACACACAGATACACACATCATACATGTAGCATATACTGACCTTAACCTTTCTTTAGTACAAGTTCAGAATGACATTTTCAAAACTGTCCTTTAAAAATTCAATAAAATTTCTAGCACTTTAAGAAAATGTATGACTTTTCTCAGTGAATAATTCCACAGTTTAATTACCCTTTTTAATTATATCATCTCCCCCACTCCTCTCACCAAAAAAATTTGTATCTGGAATTGGTGTTGGCTCAGATATGCCTGGAAACATTTTTAACAGATATAGTCTCTTCTCAGGAAAAGCTTACAAAGGAAAAAAAAAAAAGATAATACTAATAAAATGTAAAGTGATGATATTATACATAGAGATTTACAATTCAAAGTTAGGAGGAGGGGAGAAATTCTGTTATACAGATCATTTCTTTTACAACTACAGGCATGTTTAGTCATGATAACCATCACATCTCACCCCTTCCACATGACAGGAAGTATATACATTATATAAAGAGAGAGAGAAAAAAATATATTCTAGAGAGAAGAGAGAGGGCCTGACTGCAATGGTGGGAGCTCTCTGGGGAAAAGGAATGTGAATAAAAATCTGTGCTGTGGATAATGAAGCAGTGAGATAAGTACAGTGAAGTAAAAAAAAAAAATTTTTTTAGATTTTGTGCTATAATCTCTCTGTGCTAGCTCATGCCTTGAGGAAGTCCCTGCTATATATTTATGTTAGTGGTACTCTTCGTAAAGGCAGCCTTGTCTGCCATCAGAAGTGGTATGGAAAGAGTAGCCACAACAGGTGATGAGCAAACAAGAAGAGGAATGAAGAATTCAGTGGGAGCAGTAATTCAGAATGAGAGGTAATCGGGAGAATATAAGCCTACCAACCATTCTTGGAAATTTCCCAAAATGCCTGGGATGAGAGGCTAATGTTATTTGTATATTAAGGAAGGTTGATTCCAACCAGACAGTGGGATAAAAATACCAGAAATTTTACTTTGTATCAGTTCAGTTCAGTTCAGTCGCTCAGTAGTGTCCGACTCTGCAACTCCATGAATCGCAGCACGCCAGGCCTCCCTGTCCATCACCAACTCCCGGAATTCACTCAAACTCACGTCCATCAAGTCAGTGATGCCATTCAACCATCTCATCCTCTGTCATCCCCTTCTCCTCCTGCCCTCTTTCCCAGGATCAGGGTCTTTTCAAATGAGTCAACTCTTCACATGAGGTGGCCAAAGTACTGGAGTTTAAGCTTTAGCATCATTCCTTCCAAAGAACACCCAGGGCTGATCTCCTTTAGAATGGACTGGTTGGATCTCCTTGCAGACCAAGGGACTCTCAAGAGTCTTCTCCAACACCACACTTCAAAAGCATCAATTCTTCAATGCTCAGCCTTCTTCACAGTCCAACTCTCACATCCATACATGACCACTGGAAAAACCATAGCCTTGACTAGACGGACCTTTGTTGGCAAAGTAATGTCTCTGTTTTTGAATATGCTATCTAGGTTGGTCATAACTTTCTTTCCAAGGAGTAAGCGTCTTTTAATTTCATGGCTGCAGTCACCATCTGCAGTGATTTTGGAGCCCCCCAAAATAGTCTGA
The DNA here is from genome assembly GCF_003369695.1 of Bos indicus x Bos taurus. NCBI lineage: Eukaryota > Metazoa > Chordata > Mammalia > Artiodactyla > Bovidae > Bos > Bos indicus x Bos taurus. Next base: position 6,573 of record NW_020868235.1, read on the forward strand.
TACTGTTTCCACTGTTTCCCAATCTATTTCCCATAAAGTGATGATACACAGTGTTAAAGTGATTTTTAGGAGGTACCCTGGTGAAGCTGGAATCAGAGCAATATAAACTCTGTCTTCTTGATAGAGGAAGAGCAATTTTGGACGTTATTGGAATGATTGATGATGGCTAGAGAATTAGGGCAAGAGAGAACATGTCGGGTATAGGATAAAAGAAATATTGGAAGTAAGATCAAGACAACTGGATAGTCACTGGGAAGAACTAATATAGTGAGGAAAAAATTTCTAAATATTTTTTTGCTTAAAACCCCCAAAAGCTGTCTGTCCCTCTTTCATAGCAACAATAAATGAAGTAAACAAAATATAATGTGAAACTACTCCATGTCATTAAAAAGCAAGATAATGGGAATATATAATAATTGATGTATTCAGAAGTTTTTTTTTTTTTTTTCCCAAAACTTAAGCTTAGAAGTATAAAAGATCTGTTAGATTTTACATCATAAGTACATACTGTTGAAGGATAATATTTCTCTGCCTTTGATCTTTGAAAAGTTATGCTACCTTTGGTTCTGATGGCTTTTGTGGACACCTGTGTTTTGACCATCCAGTATCTTTCACTTTCTACTGTCCCAAAACCTCATTTTTGAGGCAGCACCTCTTTCTCCATTGTGGATAGCCTTCAAGGGGCTGTCATTAAAGACCCTCCGCCCCACTAAGCCAAGGAGGAGGATCTTTAATTTTGAGTAAAGGGACACAACATTAAAAAAAATATGGAGTTGATTCACCTAGTGCTGGCATGTTGACTAGATAATTTAGGCAATTAATACTTGTTGTATTGATACAAAAAGCAAAAGCAAGCAAGTCTTTGATAGCTTTCAGGATAATGGCAAAGGGCTTCTTGCCTTTTCCAAGACTGACTTTTAGCCATTCCTTTGATTGTGTGGTTACCTCGTTTTCTTTCAATAAATTCTCTATTTGTTTACATTACTATGGTAGGCAGATCCTAAAATGATCCCCAATGACCCACTTCGTAATCTGCTTCCCTTGGAAATGGGAAGGCCTAGTAATTTGCTTCTAACCAGCAGAATGATGATGGCTTACACTCCCATGTTTATGTTACCTTATTGTAATTAATATCCTCAGTTAAGTGAAAAGGGAGATTATCTTTGGTGGGCCTAATCTAATCACTGATTCCTTTATAAGAATTACTGTCTTCCTAAAGAAAGAGATTCTTCTACTGATTTTGAAAAACAAGTTCCATGAGTTCTAAAACTGCATGGAAACTATGAGATGACACTTACTTGTTGTTTTAGACTGTTTTATTTTGAGGAATTTGTTACACAAAAATAGAAAACTAACCCAGTTGTCTTAGTTGGTTTCTGTTGCTTTCAACCAAAGGACTCTGACTGATAAAACTTGCTAGATCTCCTTAAAACTTCCTTGGCTGCAATCTGTGAAGCATATTTTAATCAATAAGCAACAAAACCAATTACTTTCCTCTTAGGATTAAATATCACAAAATATGCTGTTTCTATGTACCTTTAGTTTAGCATAAGTAAAATAGTCTCTCTCTTGCTAGGATCAGCTAAACCACCTGTTCTCTAACTTTTTTGTCTCAGAACCTTTTATACCCAAAATTATTGAATATCCTAAGTAGCCTTTATGTCATTATGCCTATCAATACTTCACATATGTGAAAATAAAACTGAGATTTTAAAATACTTACTTATCATTTAAAACTATAAGCTCATTAAATGTTAACAGAAATAACATGTTTTTTGAAAAGTCACTGTTTTGAATAGTGACTAATATTTCCAAAATTAAAAAAAAAATCTATATTGAGGTTGGCACCATTTTACATTTTTACAAACTTCTTAATATATGCCTTAGTAGAAGCAACTAGACTTCCATATCTGTTTCTGTATTCAATCTGCTATATTATTTTTGTCAAACATATGGAGAAAATCTGGCCTTCCAGCGATATGTATTTGGAAAGGGAGGGATATTTTATAAGTCTTTCTAGATAATTATGGATATACTTTTTATATTATGCCAAAAACTTGGCAAATTACAGTTTCTTAAAGTTTAGTACAAAATGGACCATATCAATGAACTTTTCATATTCTGTTGACTAAGATCATTGGCCTATCTCACTATATATATGGCTCTTTTACTCATGCATAATTTTATAATATAATGATTGGTCATTTGGAAAATAACAATTCACTGAATTATGCAGATCTTCCAAATATTAACACATTTCATTATATCATTTTAGAAATAATATTTTTTAATATCATAGCCAGTCTTATCAGGGAAGTCAGTATTTGTCTCTTCTCGGGGATAAACTACAAAATCTGAATTCTTGGATTTGGATTCTAAACCACCTTGAAACATGCTCTTTTATAGCATCAAAGGCCATAATAACATACCCGTCTCTTCTCTGACTTGTGAAAATCTAGGTTCCCAAAGTGCCAGGGTGTACATCTAGCCATGGCTGTACTCCCATGGCTCTCAGAAACTCTGTTCTGTTGCTACACATGTATTATCTCTCTTGTTTGACTGAGAAATCCTTGATAGGGAAGGCTGTTTCCTTTTATTTTTGTATCCCCAGCAATTTGAGCTGTGATAGGTGATAGGTGTACAATGTGTGTTTGTTGAATGAACAAAGCATACAAATAAATCTTCTTGTATCTGCACCCCTTTGGGATTAGCATATACATACCACTCTACATAAAATAGCCAATAAGGACATACTATATAGCACAGGGAAATTCATTCAATGTTTTGTAATAAGCTACAAAAGGTAAAGAATCTGAAAATATATATATATATACTTTTTCAGATTCTTTACCCTATATATTTTCAGATTCTTTACTATATATATATATATATGACTCAATCACTGTGCTTACACCTAAAACTAACACAACATTGTAAATCAACTATACTTCAATTAAAAAATAAACAAAATAAAAGCCTCAAAGTTTACATTATAAACTTTCGACGCCTTTACTTCATCAACCAATTTCTTTTGTCTTCTCAGGCCTATTTTATTTTTCATGTAAGTGTTTTCTTTAATTTGAGAGATGAAGTTGTCAGCAGGTATATCATGAATTTAAAGTAGAATTGCTAGAATAGTGATGCCCATATGGACCACTTGTAGAACTCGTTTAAAAATCAGATTCCCAAGCCTCACACCTGAGTTTGGAACAACAGACTGGTTTCAAATCGGGTAAGGAGTACATCAAGGCTGTATGTTGTCACTCTGCTTATTTAACTTATATGCGGAATACATCATGCAAAATGACGAGCTGGATGAAACACAAGCTGGAATCAAGATTGCCAGGGAGAAATATCAATAACCTCAGACATTCAGATAACACCACCCTTATGGCAGCAAGAGAAGAACTAAAAGGCTCTTTATGAAAGTGAAAGAGGAGAGTGAAAAAGTTGGCTTAAAACTCAACATTCAGAAAACTAAGATCATGGCATCTTCTCCCATCATTTCATGGGAAACAATGGAAACAGTGACAGACTTTATTTTCTTGGGCTCCAAAATCACTGCAGATGGTGACTGCATCATGAAATTACAAGACTCTTGCTCCTTGGAAGAAAAGCTATGACCAACCTAGACAGAATACTGAAAAGCAGAGACATAAAAGCAGATGAAAAGGTCCATCTAGTCAAAGCTATGGTTTTTCCATTAGTCGTGTATGGATGTGAGAGTTGGACTATAAATAAAGCTGAGTGCCAAAGAATTGATGCTTTTGAACTGTGGTGTTGGAGAAGACCCTTGAGAGTCCCTTGGACTGTAAGCAGATCCAACCAGTCCATCCTAAAGGAGATCAGTTCTGAATATCCATTGGAAGGACTGATGTTGAAGCTGAAACTCCAATACTTTGACCACCTGATGTGAAGACTGACTCATTGGAAAAGACCCTGATGCTGGGAAAGATTGAAGGTGGGAGGAGAAGGGGATAACAGAGGATGAGATGGTTGGATGGCATCACCAACTCGATGGACATGAATTTGTTCAACTTCTGGGGGTTGGTGATGGACAGGGAAGCCTGGCGTGCTGTAGACCATGGAGTTGCAAAGAGTCAGACATGACTGAGTGACTGAACTGAACTGAACACCTGAGTTTTTCATTTGAGTCTGTTAAAATATGCCAGATACCTCTTAGGAACCTCACACCTTATTTTGTTTCTCATCCTTAGAAGAATTAAAAACAGACTACAATTCCAAAATACATCAGTTATCATACTCAGGTAAACTATAAAGGAAAACTCAGCATACCATACTCAGTGGGGAAGATGGGCTTTAGAATATATTCCATCATGGGTAGAAATGTTTCTAAAAACAATATTGTTGACCTAACTGCAAAGAATGTCAAAACTAAAGTAGCTACAGAAAGAACATTGCCGAGTTTCCGCAAATGAAGAAACAAAACCTTAATAGTCTCTGTGTTTATCTTCTGCTCAAGATAAAGACATTCTTTTATGAGTTCAACTCTCAAATACTTCCTATGCCAACCAGAGATATTCACTCTTCAGGGAAAATGAAGATTTTCTGCCAGAATGTGATGTAAAACTAAAAATTCTATTTTTTAAAATCTGGAAACAAAATAACCAATATCAAAGTCTGAAAAGTAGAACATTGACAATATTTTCTGAGAAGAATGTAAATTAGGTTGGTGAAGGTAATAAGACTTGACAAATCCACTCTAAAAAAACCAAAAAACAAAATGGAAACCAATTTTATTGATCTTAGCAAAATATACCAGTGAAAAAGTTATCCAATTTGTGGCTATTATTCTGTCCTAGTGTTATGTCTTAAATAGAGTAGATGTTAATTGCCCTTGGAAACTAAATGCAACATAAAAATTCTTAGGAAAAGACCTTTTTTTCTGTAGTCCAGAAAATGCTGCTCTTTTAGATGTTTCCTTGGCTGACACTAGAAGTTCTTATTTCATAGTGTTTTTGAAAAATTGATTGTTTAATAAAGCAATCTGTGCAGATAAAACTGCCTGGAGACAACCAGTCATAATATCCCTGTATAAAAGACAAAAATCGAAAAGGATGATGCAGAATGTCTTGGAGCAAATGTTATAAATACAAAGAGTATCTATTCAACAGAGAATCAATTGTGAAATAATTTCTACTACTTTTTACTCATAATTTAAAATTATACATTCATTGTTCATTAGCCCTGAAAAGATGAAAGGGAGAATGCATGTTAATTATCAGGATTTAAATAGATATTAAGAAACTACCATAGCTGAGATAATAGATAGACCATTATCCATTTATATTGACAATGTTTTGTTTCAGAGATCCTCATTATAACATTTCTATTTATTCTTTAAATTATCTTCTTAAACTTTTCTATTAGCTTTTTTTTAATACTGCCAATCAAAATGTCTTCAACTCTTAGCAAACAAGAGGACAAGTCTGTTGACAAATACCAGATGATCAGAATTTATAACAATTACAGCACAGAAGATGCTCTGAAGAAACCTGGCTACCTTCACACTCTAAGAGATCTTGCAGTCCTCTCCAAGATAGAAAAAATAATTTTCTTATAAAGTAGGAAGTGGTATTTGCTTTAAATTTTGTTTTCGAACCTTATTTTGTAAAGATCTAAGAAAATAAGTTTTCAAAAATATGTCAGCATCTTATGTTCATTCAAATAAACCACTTCATCATGGTTTTGTATGGAGCTCTGCAAAGTTACCTCTCCCATCTTCCCAAATTTTGCCATTTTTCCTCTAAAATAACTTAGTAGTTCTCTGTATCATTATTCAAAATATCTCTTTAGAAGAATTTAGAGGGTCCACACACTGGCTCCAAACCAGAATGCAACTAAGACTAAAATGATTTCAAAGTGAAATGAAAAAAATGTGAAAATTAGACATATATCCAAACTCTCTGACAAGATAGGCAGAAATAAATGTTTATTCCACAATTTGGTGTTGTTTAGTTGGTGAGTCATGTCTGACTTTTTTGTGACTCCATGAACTGTAGCCCACCAGGTTCCTCTGTCTGTGGGATTTCCCAGGGAAGAATACTGGAGTGGGTTGCCATTTCCTTCTCCAGGGGATCTTCCCGACCCAGGGATAGAACATGCGTATCCTGCACTGGCAGGCGGATTCTTTACCACTTAGCCACCAGGGAAGCCCAACAAAATCTAAATGATTTTGAATGTATTAGAATTTCATTTTGGAAAAAACTCACCACTTGTGTTCCCAAATAATTTGGAAAAGTTTAAATCTTTTTCTGGAGCAATATTTGCATATGAACTTTTGCTAATAAACACCTTAACAGCTATTTTAGTAAAAAAAGATCTTGTTTTGGTACTTTCTAAACCTTCACTATTAAAAGTGAAAAGAGCCACCATTTAAATCCTGAAGACAGTTACTGAATGTCTTCATAAATACTAAATAAAGCAAGTACAGAGTTGTCTATGGGTTTGAGAACAGGACTTCTAATTCCTCTTTCTCCAAATTCCTTTACTTTTGAGTCAAAACTCATAGAGGAAACCATACAATAAAATCAGAAGTATCTCTAATACCTGTTAAATTTACTAAACAAGGAGGCCATTAGACTGAGGTGGCTTTAATGGTTTAGTAACCTGCATAAGCAAATCAAAACTTTAGCTTGTAATTTTAGCCTGTGTCTTTAGCCTCCAAGTTAAAACAAAACAAAACTGGGACTTCCCTGGTGGTCCAGTGGCTAAGACTGTGCTCCCAATACAGGGGACCAGGGTCGATCCTTGGTTAGGGAACTAGGTCTCTCATGCTGCAGTTACGATCCACTGTAGCCTAATTAATTGATTTTTTAAAAAGCAAAACCTAAGGACAATCATGGGCTTCCCAAATGGCGCTAGTGGTAAAGAACCCACCTGCCAGTGCAGGAAACATAAGAGATGCGGGTTCGATCCCAGGGTAGGGAAGTTCCCCTGAAGAAGGGAATGGCAACCCATTCCAGTATTCTTGCCTGGAGGACTCCATGGACAGAGGAGCCTGGCGGGCTACAGTCCATGGGGCTGCACAGAGTCCAACAGGACTGACACAACTTAGCATGCACACACAAAGACAACCAATCACAGTTAACTAGACTTTCTCCAATAATGCAACTGCATAAGCTACAGCCAATCAAATAATATTCTTGCTTTGCTTCCACCTCTTCTCTACCAGACTTTCCTCTAACCTCTGTTAACAGAAGGTTTCTAATCTTTTATGCTTTGGTGCTGCCTCATTCTAATTGACTTTCACTCACATAAACTCTTGAAAGTCTTAATATGCCTGTTTCTCTTTTAACACTTCTCAGTGAAAATATCGTCGAACCAAAGGAATAAATGCGTCACTAACATTTACTGAGACTAGTATTCCAGTCGGAGAAGGCAATGGCACCCTACTCCAGTACTCTTGCCTGGAAAATCCCATGGACGGAGGAGCCTGGTAGGCTGCAGTCCATGGGGTCGCTAAGAATCAGACACGACTGAGCGACTTCACTTTCACTTTTCACTTTCCTGCATTGGAGAAGGAAATGGCAACCCACTCCAGTATTCTTGCCTGGAGAATCCCAGGGATGGGGGAGCCTGGTGGGCTGCCGTCTATGGGGTCGCACAGAGTCAGACACGACTGAAGCGACTTAGCAGCAGCAGCAGCAGTACTCCAGTATACTAGACAAGAGAATCCCATGGACAGAGGAACTTGGAAGGCTGCAGTCCGTAAGGTTGCAAACAGTAGAACATGACTGAAATGACATAGTATGCACAACAGTTGCAGAAAATGTCCCACATGGCATACAATTATTTTATTTAATCCTTACAATAACTATATGAGGTGACTAATGAAGCCTCTCCTCTCAGGGAGCTTAAGTAACCTATGCCAGTCTGATGGCAAGACAAGAACAGGAATTTGAACCCAGGAATTCTGTCTCCAGAGTTTGTTTCCTTCTGCACAAAACTAGTGAGAGGCCCTTAAATATATATGCTCAGGGTAAAAGAGTGGTGCATCTTTGCCGGGAGCCGGCATATTGCATATTGAGTGCATATTGCATATTGAGTGCAGCACTTTTCAGGATCTGGAATAGCTCAACTGGAATTCTATCACTGCCGGTAGCCAGCGTGAGGAACTCCGCCCATGACAAAGGTCCATGAGGAAGGAGGCTCGGCATACGCAAAGGCGGGATCGAGCTTCAGAGTCCCCCTGGAAATTCTCGAGCATATACCCCCAAAACCAGAATCTGCCTACTTTCTGCTTTGTGCTTTCACCTACACCTCTGACTTTACGGGGGGCTGTCCCCCCACTACCTCTCTGAAAAAAGTTAGCTTACAGCTCCAGTTAATAATTCCTGGGTGTGACAGTGTTAACCTACAAACTCCTTTGGAAATCCTCTAGCCTGCCTGAATAGGTTTTTCCGGCCTCATGTGATTGTTCAGAGCCTCCCAACTGTGAGAGGCAGGAGATGTTCTAAACTGTCTAAACACAGATTCTTTTGAGTAGTTAAAAGATTGATTAGAAATTGTATTGGTGAAGGGATTTTCACTTGTTGGGCCAATGTTTGCTGCTAAGTTTCCATATCCCTTACCTGCTGTGTCCCTGGCAGTGTATTGGTTAATATAATTGGTGTAAATAGTAGCTTTAATGTTTGTAACCTGGGACCCTTGAGTTAATTCTTTTTCTTGTTGTAGCCCACCACACCTTTGCGCTGTAGGAATGCAACTTTATCTAACGCTTTTGGAGGGTGGCTCCTGACCAATCACCTTTAGAGAAAAATAAGTTTTCTGAAGAAAAGGTCTTAAAATGTTAACAGGCCTCCGGGCCAGAAGATGATGCAAATCACCTAAGCTTTTGCATATGATAAGTTTGCAGGAAGAAAGCCTGGTTTGCTGCAAGACTCTACCCCTTCCCCATTATCCTCTGTGCATAACTTAAGGTATAAAAACTACTTTGAAAAATAAAGTGCGGGCCTTGTTCACCGAAACTTGGTCTCACCATGTCGTTCTTTCTCTTACCTTCTGGCTGAATTATTCAGCCTCTTTTCTGCACTAAATTTCCTCACTGAGCTATCCTTATTTCAGCCTCTTTTCTCCACTGAATTTCCTCACTGAGCTATCCTTATTTCAGCCTCTTTTCTTCACTGAATTTTACTGAGCTATCCTCATTCTATACTCTTTATATCCTTAATTAACATTTAATTAAGCAATTGTTTCCTGATCTTCGCCTACGCCGTCTCTCCTTCGAATACCCTGGATCAGCCGGGGCTGGTCCCCGGCACATCTTCACCCCTATAAGTTGTTCAGTTTGAAAATAAGGGAAACTGGAATTATTTTTGGAGTTCACTCAAGCTGAGGCCTTGAGTGCTGAGCACTCAACTGCTGAGCAAAGCTGTGGTGGCCCCACTCCAGGGAGAGCATAATCGCTTCCTTAACTCTTGCTGCTTATCTTAAAATTTCCACATCAGCCTTTGTTCTACATTCCTATTCAGTTCAGTTCCGTTCAGTCGCTCAGTTGTGCCCGACTCTTTGCAACCCCATGAATCGCAGCACTCCAGGCCTCCCTGTCCATCACCAACTCCCGGAGTTAGCCAGAAAGGCCAGAGTCCTATATAAGCTCTCACTGACACTGTTATTATAGAGCAGTCCAGAGTCCCTCCATCCAATTCTCCACTGGGAAAATTTATGCTAACTGTTTAGAGTAAAACATAACTGGAGCTGTCCTACAGCCCTGAACTTTGACTAACAACAGCAATAACAATAATAGCCAGGACCTTCTGTGCTAAGCCTTCTGGTAAGGGTTCCATGTGTATTATCCTGCTTATTCCTACAACAACCGTTTGATGCAGGCATGATTATTACAAATGAGACAACTGAGGCTCAGAGAGGATAAGCAACCAGTCTGAAAGTGTTTTTTATTTACAAAGTTAACTGACTACAAGTTAATTAGCATTACTTTTGTATCCATTTACTTTAAAAAAGAACATGAGTCAATTAAGCACAGAGTAGTGACCTTTTAGTTAGTCTATATAATCCTAGGTCTTTCATACTATTGTACTAATTTCACTTTGCAATTTAAATGTGCTTTTAATATCTTTTTAAAACACTGCCTAAGTCTAACAAATCATTTCTTTGGTATTTATACACTTAGAACATGTGCCATGGAGAAGCCAGGTGAAGCAAAAATGTTGGCAAAATATAGAATGAATGTCCCAGTCCAATTCCCCCATGTCCAAGGAAATACAACAAGCTGCCTTTTGCACACTTTGAAGTTGCTTATTTAATGAAAACACACACACATACACACAAATGCACACAAATCTATTGTCAGGCATGAGATGGAATGATTAACCTCTGCTCTGAGTATGCAAATTAAAGTGTTAAATGGATTTTTCCAGGCAAATTCAATAAAATAACCAAATGCACCTGAAATATCATATTCCTCCCTGGAGCTCTCAAGTTCCTTGCGACTGTAGTCTATGTTTGAACCCCATATAAAACTCTTAGACTGTCAACTTCCGCCAGACATGCTGAAGTGACACTTGGTACTGTGCACACTCAGGGCAGAATTGAATTTCAGAGATCACCAACAACCACTCCACCCACCCACTGGTCCCTGGCTTCCACAAAATTCAGCATTTCATGTCATGCAGTCATAGCAAAAAGCAATTTTTCTTCATTCAAACATTTAAATAACTCAAAACCATTATTTGGTTTATACTTCACAGCCCCAGGTGACCAAGTACTCATTTTTAAGCAATTTAGAACATTGCAGATTTATTGATTCTACTTCACAGGAAGTAATTGATTTCTTACGATAAATGAGTTCTGATGAGCTATAGTGGAGACCATGGAAAAGTGAAAACGAAATAAAAGAACCAGTCTGTCACCCCAAGGCTCATTTAGCTTGTCACTCCTACTAATAACTTTAGAAATATCTAGGACTCTGTTCATTTCTTGTTTCTTCTTACCTTTTGTCTTTTTTTTTCCAGGCTTCAGGTTTCTCTTGGACAAAAAGGGAAGGTAAGAGTTGAGCAGGAAATGTAGCAGAAGAATTTAAATCAGGTCTAAGAAGCAATAATAGGAGCGTCCCCAGTATCCCATGACCCAACAGCCTCTCATCACTGGAGATCTAAAAGCTCAGGAGAGGAAGGTTCATTGCACTGTTATATACATGTGATGGAGGTCCAGCTCAGCCCAAGCTGACAGGAGGGTTCTGTGGGTGGAGCTCCCGGGAACTGCTGCAATCACCTGTGTATTGTGAAATGCAGAGAATGCGTTCCTGTCCTAAAATATTGCCATTGCAGTCCTCCTTGGTGTGCCAGAGTTTGAGAAACTTTAATTGGTTATTTCACTGGTTATCAGGAACTGAATATCATGTAGCAATTTATTCACTCATCATTCATTCAACAAAACAAAATTACTGGTGACCTGCTATCTAAAGTACTGCACTGGGTAGTGGAAAGAAAGAGCTCTAAATGTGAAGAATGTGCCAAATACATGGACTTCCACAAACATATTAATATATCCTGCCACTGCCCCTTCACTCAACTCCCGGTTGTCTGTGTCTGCTTGGGAAAAAAGGAGGGCTAGAGATTTCACAGAAGCAGGAATGTACAATGGTTAGGAGCACTATTCCAAAAGTTATATCACTTAGGTACTCTGACATATTTTAATTAAGTAACTTTGGACATGTTTTGTAACTACTACGAGCTTTAGCTTCTCTGCTGTAATCCTGGGATGAGGGTGATATTGTAATAGTACTTACATCAGAAGATTGCAGTAAGGATTTGCATGATTAATTTACATAAATTATCCAGGGTAGTGCCTGGCAAATAGTTCAATACAAATACTACAAATATGCTCATCATTCTCTGAGTTTGATTGGATTTTCTGGATTTCACTTGGAACAAATCATTAGTGTGGGTACAGTTGTGCTAAAAGACTTCATGCTGATAAAGACCTTGATTCCACTCACCTATCATTATGAATTATAACAGAGCTTATCTTCCACAGATATAAAACTAGGACAGTATTCTAGCATTCTAAATTGAGCCAAGTGAGTATGTGTGCTAAGTCGCTTTAGTCATGTCCAACTCTTTATGACCCCATGGATTGTAGCCCAGTAGGGTCCTCTGTCTATGGGATTCTCCAGCAAGAATACTGGAGTGGGTTGCCATGGCCCTGCTCCAGGGGATCTTCTCGACTCAGAGATCGAACTATCTCTATGTCTTCTGCATTGACAGGTAGGTTCTTTACCACTAGTGCCACCTGGGAAGCTCAAATTGGGCCATTGTTGTTTTGAAGACAGTTGCTAAGTCAAGTCCGACACTTTGTGACCCATGAACTGTAGCATATCAGCCTTCCCTGTCCTTCACTATCTCCCTGAATTTGCTAAAATTCACATCCACTGAGTCAGTGATACCATCCAAACATCTCATTCTCTGTCACCCCCTTCTCCTCTTGCCCTCAGTTTTCCCCAGCATCAGGGCCTTTTCCAATGAGTCGGCTCTTCACATCAGGTAACCAAAGTATTGGAGCTTCAGCTTCAGCATCAGTCCCTCCAATGAATATTCAGGGTTGATTTCCTTCAGGATGGACTGGTTTGATCTTGCTGTCCAAAGGACTCTCGAGTCTTCTCCGATGACACAGTTTGAAAGCATCAATTTTTCAGTGCTCAGCCTCTGTTATGGTCCAACTCTTACATCCATACCTGACTCCTGGAAAAACCATAGCTTGGACTATAAGGACTTCTGTTGGCAAAGTGATATCTCTGCTTTTTAATACTCTGTCTAGGTTTGTCATAGCTATTCTTCCAAGGAGCAACTGTATTTTAATTTTGTGGCTGCAGTGGCCATCCACATTGACTTTGGAGCCCAAGAAAATAAAATTTGCCACTGTTTCCAAATTTCCCCATCTATTTGTCATGAAGTGATGGGACCGAATACCACGATCTTTGTTTTTTGAATGCTAAGTTTTAAGCCAGATTTCTCATACTCTCCTTTTTCCACCTTCATCAAGAGGCTCTTTCAGTTCAGTTCAGTTCAGTTGCTCAGTTGTGTCCAACTCTGTGACCCCATGAATCGCAGCACGCCAGGCTCCCTGTCCATCACCAACTCCGGAATTCACTCAAACGCATGTCCATCGAGTCAGTGATGCCATCCAGCCATCTCATCCTCTGTTGTCCCCTTTTCCTCCTGCCCCCAATCCCTCCCAGCATCAGAGTCTTTTCCAATGAGTCAACTCTTCACTGAGGTGGCCAAAGTACTGGAGTTTCAGCTTTAGCATCATTCCTTCCAAAGAATACCCAGGGCTGATCTCCTTTAGAACAGACTGGTTGGATTTCCTTCCAGTCCAAGGGATTCTCAAGAGTCTTCTCCAACACCACACTTCAGAAGCATCAATTCTTCGGCACTCAGCTTTCTTCACAGTCCAACTCTCACATCCATACATGACTACTGGAAAAACCATAGGCTTGACTAGACGGACCTTTGTTGACAAAGTAATGTCTCTGCTTTTGAATATGCCATCTAGGTTGATCATAACTTTCCTTCCAAGGAGTAAGCGTCTTTTAATTTCATGGTTGCAATCACCATCTACAGTGATTTTGGAGCCCCCCAAAATAAAGTCTGACACTGTTTCCACTGTTTCCCCATCTATTTCCCATGAAGTGATGGGACCTGATGCCATGATCTTTGTTTTCTGAACGTTGAGTTTTTAAGCCAACTTTTTCACTCTCCTCTTTCACCTTCATCAAGAGGCTTTTTAGTTCCTCTTCACTTCTGCCATAAGGTGGTGTCATCTGCATACCTGAGGTTACTGATATTTCTCCTGGCAATCTTGATTCCAGCTTGTGCTTCTTCCTGTCCAGCGTTCTCATGATGCACTCTGCATATAAGTTAAATAAACAGGGTGACATATACAGCCTTGACGTACTCCTTTTCCTATTTAGACCAGTCTGTTGTTCCATGTTCCAGTTCTAACTATTGCTTCCTGACCTGCATATAGGTTTCTCAAGAGGCAGGTCAGGTGGTTCTTGGTATTCCCATCTCCCTTCAGAATTTTCCCACACTTTATTGTGATCCACACAGTCAAAGGCTTTGGCATAGTCAATAAAGCAGGAATAGAGGTTTTTCTGGAACTCTCTTGCTTTTTCCATGATCCAGTTATGTTAGCAATTTGATCTCTGGTTCCTCCACCTTTTCTAAAACAGCTTGTACATCTGGAAGTTCACAGTTCACATACTGCTGAAACCTGGCTTGGAGAATTTTGAGCATTACTTTACTAGCGTGTGAGATGAGTGGCGATTGTTGCTGTAGTTTGACCATTCTTGGGCATTGCCTTTCTTTGGGATTGGAATGAAAACTTACTTTTCCAGTCCTGTGGCCACTGCTGAGGTTTCCAAATTGTGCTGGCATATTGAGTGCAGAACTTTCACAGCATCTCTTTCAGGATTTGGAATAGCTCAACTGGAATTCCATCACCTCCACTAGCTTTGTTCGTAGTGATGCTTTCTAAGGCCCACTTGACTTCACATTCCAGGATGTCTGGCTCTAGGTGAGTGATCACACCATCGTGATTATTTTGGTCATGAAGATCTTTTTTGTATAGTTCTTCTGTGTATTCTTGCCACCTCTTCTTAATATCTTCTGCTTCTGTTAGGTCCATACCATTTCTGTCCTTTATTGAGCCCATCTTTGCATGAAATGTTCCCTAGGTATCTCCAATTTTCTTGAAGAGATCTCTAGTCTCTCCCATTCTGTTGTTTTCCTCTATTTCTTTGCTTTGATTGCTGAGGAAGGCTTTCTTATCTCTTCTTGCTATTCTTCAGAACTCTGCATTCAGATGCTTATATCTTTCCTTTTCTCCTTTGCTTTTCACTTCTCTTCTTTTCACAACTATTTGTAAGGCCTCCTCAGACAGCCATTTTGCTTTTTTGCATTTCTTTTCCATGGGGATGGTCTTGATCCCTGTCTCCTGTACAATGTCATGAACCTCCATCCATAGTTCATCAGGCACTCTATTAGATCTGGTCCCTTAAATCTATTTCTCACTTCCACTGTATAATCATAAGGGATTTGATTTAGCTTATCTTCATTTTTTTGTTGTAGGGGTGATATCATCTGGATGTCTGAGATTGTTGATATTTCTCCCTGCAATCTTTATTCCAGCTTGTGATTCAGGCAGCCTGGCATTTTGCATGATGTACTCAGCATATAAGTTAAATAAGCAGGGTGAAAATATACAGCCTTGATGTACTCCTTCCTGGATTAGGAACCAGATTGTTGTTCTATGTCTAGTTCTAACTGTTGCTTTTCATCCTGCATACAGGTTTCTCAGGAGGCAGACAATGTGATCTGGTATTTCCATGTTATTAAGAATATTCCACAGTTTGTTGTGATCCACACAGTCAAAGGTTTTAGCACAGTCAATGAAGTAGAAGTAGATGGCTTTTTTAAATTCCATTGCTTTTTCTATGATCCAGTGTATTGTGGCAATTTATTTCTGGTTCCTCTGCCTTTTCTCAATCCAGCTTGTACATCTGGAAGTTCTTGGTTCATGCAGTGTTAAAGCCTGTCTTCAAGGATTTTGAGCATAATCCTGCTAGCATGTGAAATGAGTGCAATCTGAACATTCTTCGGCATTGCCTTTCTTTGGGATCGGAATGAAAACTGACCTTTTCCTGTCCTGTGGCCACTCCTGAATTTTTCCAAATTTTCTGGCATAATGAGTGAAGCACTTTCAAAGCATCATCTTTTAGGATTTGAAATAGCTCAGTTGGGATTCCATCATATCCACTAGCTTCATTAGTAATGATACTTCCTAAGGTCCACTTGACTTAACACTCCAGGTTGTTTGGCTCTAGGTGAGTGATCACACCATTGGTTATCTGAGTCATTAAGACTTTTTTGTACAGTTCTTCTGTGTATTCTTGCCACCTTTTCTTAATCTCTTCTGCTTCTGTTAGGTACTTGCCATTTTTGTCCTTTATTGTGCCTATCTTTGCATTAAATGTTCCCTTGGTATCTCTAATTTTCTTAAAGAAATCTCTACTCTTTCCCATTCTGTTTTCCTTCATTTCTTTGCATTGTTCACTTAAGGCTTTCTTATCTCTCCTTGCTATTCTCTCGAACTCTACATTCAGCTGGGTATATCTTTCCCTTTCTCCTTTGCCTTATGCTTCTCTCCTTTTCACAGCTACTTGTAAGGCCTCCTCAAACAACCCCTTTGCCTTCTTGCATTTATTTTTCTTGAGAACAGTTTGGGTCACCACCTCCTGTACAATGTTATGACCCTCCATCCAGAGTTCTTCAGGCACGCTCTCTATCAGATATAATCCCTTGAATCTATTTGTCAGCTCTACTGTATAATCATAAGAGATTTGATTTAGGTCATACCTGAATGGCCTAGTGGGCTTCCCTACTTTCTTTCATTTGAGCCTTAATTTTGCAATAAGGAGCTGATAATCTGAGTGACAGTCAGATCATCATCCATATTAGTGAGTAAATCCAAATGTAGAAAGGTTATGGTCACAAAGACTCCCTTCTTGACCAAACTTTAATCAGGTTCCTTTGAGCCCTCTTCTTGATAATGTCTTAACCTTGACCTGCTGAATCCATTTTTAGAAAAGAACTCTCCTTAGTCAGTTTATTAAGAATCTTTCCCACTCTAAAAATCCAATAAAGGTCCTCTTCCTCCACCTTGGTATCTAACCGAGTTCCTTTCCTCATCCCCACCTTAATATCATAAATATCTTAAGGAGCTCCTCTTAGTAATCTGCCATGCTCTCCCTCATCCTGTCACCAGCTATAAAATCCTACTCATCCCTGTTTGTACTTGGAGTTGAGTTTAACCTCTTCTGCTATCACAATAGTCTGGAATAAAGTCTTCCTGCCATTTTTAACAAGTATCAGAATAACTTCTGCTTAACAATCATTCTAAAGGAGATCAGTCCTGGGTGTTCATTGGTAGGACTGGTGTTGAAGCTGAAACTCCAATACTTTGGCCACCTGATGCGAAGAGCTGAGTCATTTGAAAAGACCCTGATGCTGGGAAAGATTGAGGGTAGGAGGAGAAGGGGACGACAGAGGATGAGGTAGTTGGATGGCATCACCAACTCAATGGACATGGGTTTAGGTGGACTCCGGGAGTTGGTGATGAACAAGGAGGCCTGGCGTGCTGCCATTCATGGGGTCACAAAGAGTCAACACAACTGAGCAACTGAACTGAACTGAACAATAGAATGAAATATTACTATGGTTGACTTCTCTATTTTACTGAGCCCATCTTTGCATGAAATGTTCCCTTGGTATCTCTGTTTTCTTGAAGAGATCTCTAGTCTCTCAATAAAGGACAGAAATGGTATGCACCTAACAAAAGCAAAGATATTGAGAAGAGGTGGCAAGAATACACAGAAGAACTATACAAAAAAGATCTTCATGACCAAATAATCACAATGGTGTGATCACACACCTAGAGCCAGACATCCTGGAATGTGAAGTCAAGTGGGCCTTAGAAAGCATCACTACAAACAAAGCTAGTGGAGGTGATGGAATTCCAGTTGAGCTATTTCAAATCCTGAAACGTGATGCTATGAAAGTGCTACACTCAATATGCCAGCAAATTTGGAAAACTCAGCAGTGGCCACAGGACTGGAAAAGGTAAGTTTTCATTTCAATCCTAAAGAAAGGCAATGCCAAAGAATGCTCAAATTACCACACAACTGCACTCATCTCACACACTAGTAAAGTAATGCTCAAATTTTCCCAAGCCAGGCTTCAGCAATACATGAACCATGAACTTCCAGATGTTCAAACTGGATTTAGAAGAGGAATCAGAGATCAAATTGCCAATATCCGATGGATCATCGAAAAACTGACAGAGCTCCAAAAAAACCTCTATTTCTGCTTTATTGACTATGCCAAAGCCTTTGACTGTGTGGATCACAATAAAGTGTGGAAAATTCTGAAAGAGATGGGAATACCAGACCACCTGACCTGCCTCTTAGGAAATCTGTATGCAGGTCAGGAAGCAATAGTTAGAACTGAACATGGAACAACAGACTGGTTCCAAATCGGGAAAGGAGTACATGAAGGCTGTATATTGTCACCCTGCTTATTTAACTTATATGCAGAATATACCATGAGAAACGCTGTGCTGGAAGAAGCACAAGCTGAAATCAAGATTGCTGGGAGAAATACCAATAACCTCAGATATGCAGATGACACCACCCTTATGGCAGAAAGTGAAGAAGAACTAAAGAGCCTCTTGATGAAAATGAAAGAGGAGAATGAATAAGTTGGCTTAAAACTCAACATTCAGAAAACTAAGATCATGGCATCCAGTCCCATTACTTCATGGCAAATACATGGGGAAACAGTGGAATGAGTGACAAACTTTATTTTTGGGGGCTCCCAAATCACTGCAGATTGTGACTGCAGACATGAAATTAAAAGAGGCTTACTCCTTGGAAGAAAGAAAAGTTATGACCAACCTAGATAGCATATTGAAAAGCAGAGACATTACTTTGCCAACAAAGGTCCATCTAGTCAAGACTATGGTTTTTCTAGTAGTCATATATGGATGTGAGAGTTGGACTATAAAGAAAGCAGAGTGCTGAAGAATTGATGCTTTTGAACTGTGGTGTTGGAGAAGACTCTTGAGAGTTCCTTGGACTGCAAGGAGATCCAACCAGTCAATCCTAAAGGAAATCAGTCCTGAATATTCATTGAAAGGACTGATATTGAAGCTGAAACTCCAGTACTTTGGCCACCTGATGAGAAGAACTGACTCATTGGAAAAGACCCTGATTTTGAGAAAGATTGAAGGCTGGAGGAGAAGGGGACGACAGAGGATGAGATTGTTGGATGGCATCACCGACTCAATGGACATGAGTTTGAGCAAACTCTGGGAGTTGGTGATGGATAGGGAGGCCTGGCGTGCTGCAGTCCATGGGAGCACAAAGAGTCAGACACAACTGAGCCACTGAACTGAACTGAACTGATGGTTAACTTATGACTCAGTCTCTACACAAGGCATTTGTGAAAAAATTCTCAAAGATTAAAAGAGCTTGTAATGATCAGAGACACGTTTTCTTATGACAGTTGGTTAATAAAGGTGAAGAGGAGCTGGTCATAAAAGCAAACATAGAAAACTTAAAATACTTCCCAAAGTATCATCTCTAGGCTTTTTTTTTCCCCCTGTTTAAAATAAAAGTTACTATTCACATTGATCCTTAAACAAACTCATTTTCTAACATTAGTGGTAATAATAATGACATAACATTGTTAGGCATACAGCACAATAGTAGGGCTAGAAAGGGGAGAAAACTGGAAGTAGATCATGCAGTAGAAACAAAATATTTAAAATAACTTGATAAATTGGAAACCCCCCAAAATAAATTAAATAGAAGGGGTATTTATAGCAGTTAAATTTCAGCTCAGCTTGAATATATTTTAAAGAGAAGGAACCAATAATAATTAGGATGTTTGCATTTTTCTAATTGAAAACAGTCACTTGCTTTCAAAATATATCAGTCTCCAAAAATCCTAATTAGGAGATAGGACAGAGGATAAAGAGAGGAAATATTGGTGCATGGAGAAAAAAATGTGCACTTACACTAGTCATAAATATTTTTGTACTTTTTAAAATGGTAAATCACCATTTTCCTACAGGAAGTACTAATAAATAGTACAAAGTCCTTGACTTTAAGGTAAGTTGTAGATTTTTCCGTATTAATGTCAAAGTCATCCATTAGATGAATAGAGAAATATAGCAACTCATTTAAGAGAACAAACTCTACCTCTCTTTAGGATTCCAATTCCAATATTTGCTCAGTCATGTCCGACTCTTTGCGACCCCATGGACTATAGCCTACAAGGCTCCTCTGTCCATGGAATTTTCCAGGCAAGAGTTCTGGAGTGGGTTGCTATTTCCTTCTCCAGGGGATTTTCTTTAGGATTACTGTAAATTAAAAATCTTTCCTATATACTCAAAATTATTTACCCATAGGATTCCTATTGCTTTCAATTTATGGTAAGAAACTAGTCTAAGCTTTCCACTGTATTCCCCAAAAGAATACTGCTCTTGATCTAACTCTATAACTGACATCCATTAGCAAGGAAAATCTAACAGCAAATGTGAAAAAGTGAAGAAATCTTTAAATAAGATCTGCCAAGGCCCAGAGTCCATTAAAAA
>NW_020868236.1:0-17073 GCF_003369695.1 Bos indicus x Bos taurus
CTTAATAGTCTCTGTGTTTATCTTCTGCTCAAGATAAAGACATTCTTTTATGAGTTCAACTCCAATACTTCCTATGCCAACCAGAGCATTCACTCTTCAGGGAAAATGAAGATTTTCTGCCAGAATGTGATGTAAAACTAAAAATTCTATTTTTTTAAATCTGGAAACAAAATAACCAATACAAAGTCTGAAAAGTAGAACATTGACAATATTTTCTGAGAAGAATGTAAATTAGTTGGTGAAGGTAAACGACTTGACAAATCCACTCTAAAAAAACCAAAAAACAAAATGGAAACCAATTTTATTGATCTTAGCAAAAAATATACCAGTGAAAAAGTTATCCCATTTGTGGCTATTATTCTGTCCTAGTGTTATGTCTTAAATAGAGTAGATGTTAATGCCCTTGGAAACTAAATGCAACATAAAAATTCTTAGGAAAAGACCTTTTTTCTGTAGTCCAGAAAATGCTGCTCTTTTAGATGTTTCCTTGGCTGACACTAGAAGTTCTTATTTCATAGTGTTTTGAAAAATTGATTGTTTAATAAAGCAATCTGTGCAGATTAAACTGCCTGGAGACAACCAGTCATAATATCCCTGTATAAAAGACAAAAATCGAAAAGGATGATGCAGAATGTCTTGGAGCAAATGTTTAAATACAAAGAGTATCTATTCAACAGAGAATCATTGTGAAATAATTTCTACTACTTTTTACTCATAATTTAAATTATACATTCATTGTTCATTAGCCCTGAAAAGATGAAAGGGAGAATGCTGTTAATTATCAGGATTTAAATAGATATTAAGAACCTACCATAGCTGAGATAATAGATAGCCCATTATCCATTTATATTGACAATGTTTGTTCAGAGATCCTCATTATACATTTCTATTTTTCTTTAAATTATCTTCTTAAAATTTCTATTAGCTTTTTTTTAATACTGCCAATCAAAATGTCTTCAACTCTTAGCAAACAAGAGGACAAGTCTGTTGACAAATACCAGATGATCAGAATTATAAACCAATTACAGCACAGAAGATGCTCTGAAGAAACCTGGCTACCTTCACACTCTAAGAGATCTTGCAGTCCTCTCAAGATAGAAAAATAATTTTCTTATAAAGTAGGAAGTGGTATTTGCTTTAAATTTTGTTTTCGAACTTATTTTGTAAGATCTAAGAAAAATAAGTTTTTCAAAAATATGTCAGCATCTTATGTTCATTCAAATAAACCACTTCATCATGGTTTTGTATGGAGCTCTGCAAGTTACCTCTCCCATCTTCCCAAATTTTGCCATTTTCCTCTAAAAATAACTTAGTAGTTCTCTGTATCATTATTCAAAATATCTCTTTAGAAGAATTTAGAGGGTCCACACACTGGCTCCAAACCAGAATGCAACTAAGACTAAAATGATTTCAAAGTGAAATGAAAAAAATGTGAAAATTAGACATATATCCAAACTCTCTGACAAGATAGGCAGAAATAAATGTTTATTCCACATTTGGGTTTGTTTTTAGTTGGTGAGTCATGTCTGACTTTTTTGTGACTCCATGAACTGTAGCCACCAGGTTCCTCTGTCTGTGGGATTTCCAGGGAAGAATACTGGAGTGGGTTGCCATTTCCTTCTCCAGGGGATCTTCCGACCAGGATAGGGATGATAGAACATGCGTATCCTGCACGGCAGGCGGATTCTTTACCACTTAGCCACCAGGGAAGCCCAACAAAATCTAAATGATTTTGAATGTATTAGAATTTCATTTTGGAAAAAACTCACCACTTGTGTTCCCAAAATAATTTGGAAAAGTTTTTTAAATCTTTTTCTGGAGCAATATTTGCATATGAACTTTTGCTAATAAACACCTTAACAGCTATTTTAGTAAAAAAAGATCTTGTTTTGGTACTTTCTAAACCTTCACTATTAAAAGTGAAAAGAGCCACCATTTAAATCCTGAAGACAGTTACTGAATGTCTTCATAAATACTAAATAAAGCAAGTACAGAGTTGTCTATGGGTTTGAGAACAGGACTTCTAATTCCTCTTTCTCCAAATTCCTTTACTTTTGAGTCAAAACTCATAGAGGAAACCATACAATAAATCAGAAGTATCTCTAATACCTGTTAAATTTACTAAACAAGGAGGCCATTAGACTGAGGTGGCTTTAATGGTTTAGTAACCTGCATAAGCAAATCAAAACTTTAGCTTGTAATTTTAGCCTGTGTCTTTAGCCTCCAAGTTAAAACAAAACAAAACTGGGACTTCCCTGGTGGTCCAGTGGCTAAGACTGTGCTCCCAATACAGGGGACCAGGGTCGATCCTTGGTTAGGGAACTAGGTCTCTCATGCTGCAGTTACGATCCACTGTAGCCTAATTAATTGATTTTTTAAAAAGCAAAACCTAAGGACAATCATGGGCTTCCCAAATGGCGCTAGTGGTAAAGAACCCACCTGCCAGTGCAGGAAACATAAGAGATGCGGGTTCGATCCCAGGGTAGGGAAGTTCCCCTGAAGAAGGGAATGGCAACCCATTCCAGTATTCTTGCCTGGAGGACTCCATGGACAGAGGAGCCTGGCGGGCTACAGTCCATGGGGCTGCACAGAGTCCAACAGGACTGACACAACTTAGCATGCACACACAAAGACAACCAATCACAGTTAACTAGACTTTCTCCAATAATGCAACTGCATAAGCTACAGCCAATCAAATAATATTCTTGCTTTGCTTCCACCTCTTCTCTACCAGACTTTCCTCTAACCTCTGTTAACAGAAGGTTTCTAATCTTTTATGCTTTGGTGCTGCCTCATTCTAATTGACTTTCACTCACATAAACTCTTGAAAGTCTTAATATGCCTGTTTCTCTTTTAACACTTCTCAGTGAAAATATCGTCGAACCAAAGGAATAAATGCGTCACTAAAATTTACTGAGACTAGTATTCCAGTCGGAGAAGGCAATGGCACCCTACTCCAGTACTCTTGCCTGGAAAATCCCATGGACGGAGGAGCCTGGTAGGCTGCAGTCCATGGGGTCGCTAAGAATCAGACACGACTGAGCGACACTTCACTTTCACTTTTCACTTTCCTGCATTGGAGAAGGAAATGGCAACCCACTCCAGTATTCTTGCCTGGAGAATCCCAGGGATGGGGAGCCTGGGTGGGCTGCCGTCTAGGGGTCGCACAGAGTCAGACACGACTGAAGCGACTTAGCAGCAGCGCAGCAGCAGTACTCCAGTATACTAGACAAGAGAATCCCATGGACAGAGGAACTTGGAAGGCTGCAGTCCGTAAGGTTGCAAACAGTAGAACATGACTGAAATGACATAGTATGCACAACAGTTGCAGAAAATGTCCCACATGGCATACAATTTTTATTTAATCCTTACAATAACTATATGAGGTGACTAATGAAGCCTCTCCTCTCAGGGAGCTTAAGTAACCTATGCCAGTCTGATGGCAAGACAAGAACAGGAATTTGAACCCAGGAATTCTGTCTCCAGAGTTTGTTTCCTTCTGCACAAAACTAGTGAGAGGCCCTTAAATATATATGCTCAGGGTAAAAGAGTGTGCATCTTTGCCGGGAGCCGGCATATTGCATATTGAGTGCATATTGCATTTGAGTGCAGCACTTTTCAGGATCTGGAATAGCTCAACTGGAATTTCTATCACTGCCGGTAGCCAGCGTGAGGAACTCCGCCCATGACAAAGGTCATGAGGAAGGAGGCTCGGCATACGCAAAGGCGGGATCGAGCTTCAGGAGTCCCCCTGGAAATTCTCGAGCATATACCCCCAAACCAGAATCTGCCTACTTTCTGCTTTGTGCTTTCACCTACACCTCTGACTTTACGGGGGGCTGTCCCCCACTACCTCTCTGAAAAAAGTTAGCTTACAGCTCCAGTTAATAATTCCTGGGTGTGACAGTGTTAACCTACAAACTCCTTTGAAATCCTCTAGCCTGCCTGAATAGGTTTTTCCGGCCTCATGTGATTGTTCAGAGCCTCCCAACTGTGAGAGGCAGGAGATGTTCTAAACTGTCTAAACACAGATTTCTTTGAGTAGTTAAAAGATTGATTAGAAATTGTATTGGTGAGGGATTTCACTTGTTGGGCCAATGTTTGCTGCTAAGTTTCCTATCCCTTACCTGCTGTGTCCCTGGCAGTGTATTGGTTAATATAATTGGGTGTAAATAGAGCTTAATGTTTGTAACCTGGGACCCTTGAGTTAATCTTTTTTCTTTGTTGTAGCCCACCACACCTTTGCGCTGTAGGAATGCAACTTTATCTAACGCTTTTGGAGGGTGGCTCCTGACCAATCACCTTTAGAGAAAAATAAGTTTTCTGAAGAAAAGGTCTTAAAATGTTAACAGGCCTCCGGGCCAGAAGATGATGCAAATCACCTAAGCTTTTGCATATGATAAGTTTGCAGGAAGAAAGCCTGGTTTGCTGCAAGACTCTACCCCTTCCCCCATTATCCTCTGTGCATAACTTAAGGTATAAAAAACTACTTTGAAAATAAAGTGCGGGCCTTGTTCACCGAAACTTGGTCTCACCATGTCGTTCTTTCTCTTACCTTCTGGCTGAATTATTCAGCCTCTTTTCTGCACTAAATTTCCTCACTGAGCTATCCTTATTTAGCCTCTTTTCTCCACTGAATTTCTCACTGAGCTATCCTTATTTCAGCCTCTTTCTTCACTGAATTTTACTGAGCTATCCTCTCTATACTCTTTATATCCTTAATTAACATTTAATTAAGCAATTGTTCCTGATCTTCGCCTACGCCGTCTCTCCTTCGAATACCCTGGATCAGCCGGGGCTGGTCCCCGGCACATCTTCACCCCTATAAGTTGTTCAGTTTGAAAATAAGGGAAACTGGAATTATTTTTGGAGTTCACTCAAGCTGAGGCCTTGAGTGCTGAGCACTCAACTGCTGAGCAAAGCTGTGGTGGCCCCACTCCAGGGAGAGCATAATGGCTTCCTTAACTCTTGCTGCTTATCTTAAAATTTCCACGTCAGCCTTGTGTTCTACATTCCTATTCAGTTCAGTTCAGTTCAGTCGCTCAGTTGTGCCCGACTCTTTGCAACCCCATGAATCGCAGCACTCCAGGCCTCCCTGTCCATCACCAACTCCCGGAGTTAGCCAGAAAGGCCAGAGTCCTATATAAGCTCTCACTGACACTGTTATTATAGAGCAGTCCAGAGTCCCTCCATCCAATTCTCCCACTGGGAAAAATTTATGCTAACTGTTTAGAGTAAAACATAACTGGAGCTGTCCTACAGCCCTGAACTTTGACTAACAACAGCAATAACAATAATAGCCAGGACCTTCTGTGCTAAGCCTTCTGGTAAGGGTTCCATGTGTATTATCCTGCTTATTCCTACAACAACCGTTTGATGCAGGCATGATTATTACAAATGAGACAACTGAGGCTCAGAGAGGATAAGCAACCAGTCTGAAAGTGTTTTTTTATTTACAAAGTTAACTGACTACAAGTTAATTAGCATTACTTTTGTATCCATTTACTTTAAAAAAAGAACATGAGTCAATTAAGCACAGAGTAGTGACCTTTTAGTTAGTCTATATAATCCTAGGTCTTTCATACTATTGTACTAATTTCACTTTGCAATTTAAATGTGCTTTTAATATCTTTTTAAAACACTGCCTAAGTCTAACAAATCATTTCTTTGGTATTTATACACTTAGAACATGTGCCATGGAGAAGCCAGGTGAAGCAAAAAATGTTGGCAAAAATATAGAATGAATGTCCCAGTCCAATTCCCCCATGTCCAAGGAAATACAACAAGCTGCCTTTTGCACACTTTGAAGTTGCTTATTTAATGAAAAACACACACACATACACACAAATGCACACAAATCTATTGTCAGGCATGAGATGGAATGATTAACCTCTGCTCTGAGTATGCAAATTAAAGTGTTAAATGGATTTTTCCAGGCAAATTCATAAAATAACCAATGCACCTGAAATATCATATTCCTCCCTGGAGCTCTCAAGTTCCTTGCTACTGTAGTCTATGTTTGAACCCCATATAAAACTCTTAGACTGTCAACTTCCGCCAGACATGCTGAAGTGACACTTGGTACTGTGCACACTCAGGGCCAGAATTGAATTTCAGAGATCCACCAACAACCACCTCCACCCAACCCCACTGGTCCCTGGCTTCCACAAAATTCAGCATTTCATGTCATGCAGTCATAGCAAAAAGCAATTTTTCTTCATTCAAACATTTAAATAAACTCAAAACCATTATTTGGTTTAAACTTCACAGCCCCAGGGTGAACCAAGTACTCATTTTTAAGCAATTTAGAACATTGCAGATTTATTGATTCTACTTCACAGGAAGTAATTGATTTCTTACGATAATGAGTTCTGATGAGCTATAGTGGAGACCATGGAAAAGTGAAAAACGAAATAAAAGAACCAGTCTGTCACCCCAAGGCTCATTTAGCTTGTCACTCCTACTAATAACTTTAGAAATATCTAGGACTCTGTTCATTCTTGTTTTCTTCTTACCTTTTGTCTTTTTTTTTTTCCAGGCTTCAGGTTTCTCTTGGACAAAAAGGGAAGGTAAGAGTTGAGCAGGAAATGTAGCAGAAGAATTTAAATCAGTCTAAGAAGCAATATAGGAGCGTCCCCAGTATCCCATGACCCCAACAGCCTCTCATCACTGGAGATCTAAAAGCTCAGGAGAGGAAGGTTCATTGCACTGTTATATACATGTGATGGAGGTCCAGCTCAGCCCAAGCTGACAGGAGGGTTCTGTGGGTGGAGCTCCCGGGAACTGCTGCAATCACCTGTGTATTGTGAAATGCAGAGAATGCGTTCCTGTCCTAAAATATTGCCATTGCAGTCCTCCTTGGTGTGCCAGAGTTTGAGAAACTTTAATTGGTTATTTCACTGGTTATCAGGAACTGAATATCATGTAGCAATTTATTCACTCATCATTCATTCAACAAAACAAAATTACTGGTGACCTGCTATCTAAAGTACTGCACTGGGTAGTGGAAAGAAAGAGCTCTAAATGTGAAGAATGTGCCAAATACATGGACTTCCACAAAACATATTAATATATCCTGCCACTGCCCCTTCACTCAACTCCCGGTTGTCTGTGTCTGCTTGGGAAAAAAGGAGGGCTAGAGATTTCACAGAAGCAGGAATGTACAATGGTTAGGAGCACTATTCCAAAAGTTATATCACTTAGGTACTCTGACATATTTTAATTAAGTAACTTGGACATGTTTTGTAACTACTACGAGCTTTTAGCTTCTCTGCCTGTAATCCTGGGATGAGGGTGATATTGTAATAAGTACTTACATCAGAAGATTGCAGTAAGGATTTGCCAATGATTAATTTACATAAATTATCCAGGGTAGTGCCTGGCAATAGTTCAATACAAATACTACAAATATGCTCATCATTCTCTAGAGTTTGATTGGATTTCTGGATTTCACTTGGAACAAATCATTAGTGTGGGTACAGTTGTGCTATAAAGACTTCATGCTGATAAAGACCTTGATTCCACTCACCTATCATTATGAATTATACAGAGCTTATCTTCCACAGATATAAAACTAGGACAGTATTTCTAGCATTCTAAATTGAGCCAAGTGAGTATTGTGTGCTAAGTCGCTTTAGTCATGTCCAACTCTTTATGACCCCATGGATTGTAGCCCAGTAGGGTCCTCTGTCTATGGGATTCTCCCAGCAAGAATATGGAGTGGGTTGCCATGCCCTGCTCCAGGGGATCTTCTCGACTCAGAGATCGAACTATCTCTAGTCTTCTGCATTGACAGTAGGTCTTTACCACCTAGTGCCACTGGGAAGCTCAAATTGGGGCCATTGTTGTTTTGAAGACAGTTGCTAAGTCAAGTCCGACACTTTGTGACCCATGAACTGTAGCATATCAGCCTTCCCCTGTCTTCACTATCTCCCTGAATTGTGCTAAAATCACATCCACTGAGTCAGTGATACCATCCAAAACTCCATTCTCTGTCACCCCTTCTCCTCTTGCCCTCAGTTTTCCCCAGCATCAGGGCCTTTTCCAATGAGTCGGCTCTTCACATCAGGTAACCAAAGTATTGGAGCTTCAGCTTCCAGCATCAGTCCCTCCAATGAATATTCAGGGTTGATTTCCTTCAGGATGGACTGGTTTGATCTTGCTGTCCAAAGGACTCTCGAGTCTTCTCCGATGACACAGTTTGAAAGCATCAATTTTTCAGTGCTCAGCCTCTGTTATGGTCCAACTCTTACATCATACCTGACTCCTGGAAAAACCATAGCTTGGACTATAAGGACTTCTGTTGGCAAAGTGATATCTCTGCTTTTTAATACTCTGTCTAGGTTTGTCATAGCTATTCTTCCAAGGAGCAACTGTATTTTAATTTTGTGGCTGCAGTGGCCATCCACATTGACTTTGGAGCCCAAGAAAATAAAATTTGCCACTGTTTCCAAATTTTCCCCATCTATTTGTCATGAAGTGATGGGACCGAATACCACGATCTTTGTTTTTTGAATGCTAAGTTTTTAAGCCAGATTTCTCATACTCTCCTTTTTCACCTTCATCAAGAGGCTCTTTCAGTTCAGTTCAGTTCAGTTGCTCAGTTGTGTCCAACTCTGTGACCCCATGAATCGCAGCACGCCAGGCCTCCCTGTCCATCACCAACTCCCGGAATTCACTCAAACGCATGTCCATCGAGTCAGTGATGCATCCAGCCATCTCATCCTCTGTTGTCCCCTTTTCCTCCTGCCCCCAATCCCTCCCAGCATCAGAGTCTTTTCCAATGAGTCAACTCTTCACTGAGGTGGCCAAAGTACTGGAGTTTCAGCTTTTAGCATCATTCCTTCCAAAGAATACCCAGGGCTGATCTCCTTTAGACAGACTGGTTGGATTTCCTTCCAGTCCAAGGGATTCTCAAGAGTCTTCTCCAACACCACACTTCAGAAGCATCAATTCTTCGGCACTCAGCTTTCTTCACAGTCCAACTCTCACATCCATACATGACTACTGGAAAAACCATAGGCTTGACTAGACGGACCTTTGTTGACAAGTAATGTCTCTGCTTTTGAATATGCCATCTAGGTTGATCATAACTTTCCTTCCAAGAGAGTAAGCGTCTTTTAATTTCATGGTTGCAATCACCATCTACAGTGATTTTGGAGCCCCCCAAAATAAAGTCTGACACTGTTTCCACTGTTTCCCCATCTATTTCACATGAAGTGATGGGACCTGATGCCATGATCTTTGTTTTCTGAACGTTGAGTTTTAAGCCAACTTTTTCACTCTCCTCTTCACCTTCATCAAGAGGCTTTTTAGTTCCTCTTCACTTTCTGCCATAAAGGTGGTGTCATCTGCATACCTGAGGTTACTGATATTTCTCCTGGCAATCTTGATTCCAGCTTGTGCTTCTTCCTGTCCAGCGTTTCTCATGATGCACTCTGCATATAAGTTAAATAAACAGGGTGACAATATACAGCCTTGACGTACTCCTTTTCCTAATTTAGAACCAGTCTGTTGTTCCATGTCCAGTTCTAACTATTGCTTCCTGACCTGCATATAGGTTTCTCAAGAGGCAGGTCAGGTGGTCTGGTATTCCCATCTCCTTCAGAATTTTCCACACTTTATTGTGATCCACACAGTCAAAGGCTTTGGCATAGTCAATAAAGCAGGAAAGAGGTTTTTCTGGAACTCTCTTGCTTTTTCCATGATCCAGTGTATGTTAGCAATTTGATCTCTGGTTCCTCCACCTTTTCTAAAACCAGCTTGTACATCTGGAAGTTCACAGTTCACATACTGCTGAAACCTGGCTTGGAGAATTTTGAGCATTACTTTACTAGCGTGTGAGATGAGTGCAATTGTGCTGTAGTTTGACCATTCTTGGGCATTGCCTTTCTTTGGGATTGGAATGAAAACTTACCTTTTTCCAGTCCTGTGGCCACTGCTGAGGTTTTCCAAATTGCTGGCATATTGAGTGCAGAACTTTCACAGCATCATCTTTCAGGATTTGAAATAGCTCAACTGGAATTCCATCACCCTCCACTAGCTTTGTTTGTAGTGATGCTTTCTAAGGCCCACTTGACTTCACATTCCAGGATGTCTGGCTCTAGGTGAGTGATCACACCATCGTGATTATTTTGGTCATGAAGATCTTTTTTGTATAGTTCTTCTGTGTATTCTTGCCACCTCTTCTTAATATCTTCTGCTTCCGTTAGGTCCATACCATTTCTGTCCTTTATTGAGGCCCATCTTTGCATGAAATGTTTCCCTAGGTATCTCCAATTTTCTTGAAGAGATCTCTAGTCTCTCCCATTCTGTTGTTTTCCCTCTATTTCTTGCTTTGATTGCTGAGGAAGGCTTTCTTATCTCTTCTTGCTATTTTTCAGAACTCTGGCATTCAGATGCTTATATCTTTCCTTTTCTCCTTTGCTTTCACTTCTCTTCTTTCACAACTATTTGTAAGGCCTCCTCAGACAGCCATTTTGCTTTTTTGCATTCTTTTCCATGGGGATGGTCTTGATCCCTGTCTCCTGTACATGTCATGAACCTCCATCCATAGTTCATCAGGCACTCTATTAGATCTGGTCCCTTAAATCTAGTTTCTCACTTCCACTGTATAATCATAAGGGATTTGATTTAGCTTCTCTTTCATTTTTTTGTTGTAGGGGTGATATCATCTGGATGTCCTGAGATTGTTGATATTTCTCCCTGCAATCTTTATTCCAGCTTGTGATTCAGGCAAGCCTGGCATTTTGCATGATGTACTCAGCATATAAGTTAATAAGCAGGGTGAAAATATACAGCCTTGATGTACTCCTCCTGGATTAGGAACCAGATTGTTGTTCTATGTCTAGTTCTAACTGTTGCTTTTCATCCTGCATACAGGTTTCTCAGGAGGCAGACAATGTGATCCGGTATTTCCATGTTATTAAGAATATTCCCACAGTTTGTTGTGATCCACACAGTCAAAGGTTTTAGCACAGTCAATGAAGTAGAAGTAGATGGCTTTTTTAAATTCCATTGCTTTTTCTATGATCCAGTGTATTGTGGCAATTATTTCTGGTTCCTCGCCTTTTCTCAATCCAGCTTGTACATCTGTGAAGTTCTTGGTTCATGCAGTGTTAAAGCCTGTCTTCAAGGATTTTGAGCATATCCTGTGCTAGATGTGAAATGAGTGCAATCTGAACATTCTTCGGCATTGCCTTTCTTTGGGATCGGAATGAAAACTGACCTTTTCCTGTCCTGTGGCCAATCCTGAATTTTTTCCAAATTTTCTGGCATAATGAGGTGAAGCAATTTCAAAGCTCATTTTTAGGATTTGAAATAGCATCAGTTGGGATTCCATCATATCCACTAGCCTTCATTAGTAATGATCTTTCCTAAGGTCCACTTGACTTAACCACTCCAGGTTGTTTGGCTCTAGGTGAGTGATCACACCATTGGGTTATCTGAGTCATTAAGACTTTTTTGTACAGTTCTTCTGCTGTATTCTTGCCACCTTTTCTTAATCTCTTCTGCCTCTGTTAGGTACTTTGCCATTTTTGTCCTTTATTGTGCCTATCTTTGCATTAAATGTTCCCTTGGTATCTCTAATTTTCTTAAAGAAATCTCTACTCTTTCCCATTCTGTTTTCCTTCATTTCTTTGCATTGTTCACTAAGGCTTTCTTATCTCTCCTTGCTATTCTCTCGAACTCTACATTCAGCTGGGTATATCTTCCCTTTCTCCTTTGCCTTATGCTTCTCTCCTTTTCACAGCTACTTGTAAGGCCTCCTCAACAACCCCTTTGCCTTCTTGCATTTATTTTTCTTGAGAACAGTTTGGGTCACCACCTCCTATACAATGTTATGACCCTCCATCCAGAGTTCTTCAGGCACGATCTCTATCAGATATAATCCCTTGAATCTATTTGTCAGCTCTACTGTATAATCATAAGAGATTTGATTTAGGTCATACCTGAATGGCCCTAGTGGGCTTCCCACTTTCTTTCATTTGAGCCTTATTTTGCAATAAGGAGCTGATAATCTGAGTGACAGTCAGATCATCATCCATATTAGTGAGTAAATCCAAATGTAGAAAGGTTATGGTCACAAAGACTCCCTTCTTGACCAAACTTTAATCAGGTTCCTTTGAGCCCTCTTCTTGATAATGTCTTAACCTTGACCTGCTGAATCCATTTTTAGAAAAGAACTCTCCTTAGTCAGTTTATTAAGAATCTTTCCCACTCTAAAAATCCAATAAAGGTCCTCTTCCTCCACCTTGGTATCTAACCGAGTTCCTTTCCTCATCCCCACCTTAATATCATAAATATCTTAAGGAGCTCCTCTTAGTAATCTGCCATGCTCTCCCTCATCCTGTCACCAGCTATAAAATCCTACTCATCCCTGTTTGTACTTGGAGTTGAGTTTAACCTCTTCTGCTATCACAATAGTCTGGAATAAAGTCTTCCTGCCATTTTTAACAAGTATCAGAATAACTTCTGCTTAACAATCATTCTAAAGGAGATCAGTCCTGGGTGTTCATTGGTAGGACTGTGTTGAAGCTGAAACTCCAATACTTTGGCCACCTGATGCGAAGAGCTGAGTCATTTGAAAAGACCCTGATGCTGGGAAAGATTGAGGGTAGGAGGAGAAGGGGACGACAGAGGATGAGGTAGTTGGATGGCATCACCAACTCAATGGACATGGGTTTAGGTGGACTCCGGGAGGTGGTGATGGACAAGGAGGCCTGGCGTGCTGCCATTCATGGGGTCACAAAGAGTCAACACAACTGAGCAACTGAACTGAACTGAACAATAGAATGAAATATTACTATGGTTGACTTCTCTATTTTACTGAGCCCATCTTTGCATGAAATGTTCCCTTGGTATCTCTGTTTTCTTGAAGAGATCTCTAGTCTCTCAATAAAGGACAGAAATGGTATGCACCTAACAAAAGCAAAGATATTGAGAAGAGGTGGCAAGAATACACAGAAGAACTATACAAAAAAGATCTTCATGACCCAAATAATCACAATGGTGTGATCACACACCTAGAGCCAGACATCCTGGAATGTGAAGTCAAGTGGGCCTTAGAAAGCATCACTACAAACAAAGCTAGTGGAGGAATGGAATTCCAGTTGAGCTATTTCAAATCCTGAAACGTGATGCTATGAAAGTGCTACACTCAATATGCCAGCAAATTTGGAAACCTCAGCAGTGGCCACAGGACTGGAAAAGGTAAGTTTTCATTTCAATCCTAAAGAAAGGCAATGCCAAAGAATGCTCAAATTACCACACAACTGCACTCATCTCACACACTAGTAAAGTAATGCTCAAATTTTCCCAAGCCAGGCTTCAGCAATACATGAACCATGAACTTCCAGATGTTCAAACTGGATTTAGAAGAGGAATCAGAGATCAAATTGCCAATATCGATGGATCATCGAAAAACTGACAGAGCTCCAAAAAAAACCTCTATTTCTGCTTTATTGACTATGCCAAAGCCTTTGACTGTGTGGATCACAATAAAGTGTGGAAAATTCTGAAAGAGATGGGAATACCAGACCACCTGACCTGCCTCTTAGGAAATCTGTATGCAGGTCAGGAAGCAATAGTTAGAACTGAACATGGAACAACAGACTGGTTCCAAATCGGGAAAGGAGTACATGAAGGCTGTATATTGTCACCCTGCTTATTTAACTTATATGCAGAATATACCATGAGAAACGCTGGGCTGGAAGAAGCACAAGCTGAAATCAAGATTGCTGGGAGAAATACCAATAACCTCAGATATGCAGATGACACCACCCTTATGGCAGAAAGTGAAGAAGAACTAAAGAGCCTCTTGATGAAAATGAAAGAGGAGAATGAATAAGTTGGCTTAAAACTCAACATTCAGAAAACTAAGATCATGGCATCCAGTCCCATTACTTCATGGCAAATACATGGGGAAACAGTGGAATGAGTGACAAACTTTATTTTTGGGGCTCCCAAATCACTGCAGATTGTGACTGCAGACATGAAAATTAAAAGATGCTTACTCCTTGGAAGAAAGAAAAGTTATGACCAACCTAGATAGCATATTGAAAAGCAGAGACATTACTTTGCCAACAAAGGTCCATCTAGTCAAGACTATGGTTTTTCTAGTAGTCATATATGGATGTGAGAGTTGGACTATAAAGAAAGCAGAGTGCTGAAGAATTGATGCTTTTGAACTGTGGTGTTGGAGAAGACTCTTGAGAGTTCCTTGGACTGCAAGGAGATCCAACCAGTCAATCCTAAAGGAAATCAGTCCTGAATATTCATTGAAAGGACTGATACTGAAGCTGAAACTCCAGTACTTTGGCCACCTGATGAGAAGAACTGACTCATTGGAAAAGACCCTGATTTTGAGAAAGATTGAAGGCTGGAGGAGAAGGGGACGACAGAGGATGAGATTGTTGGATGGCATCACCGACTCAATGGACATGAGTTTGAGCAAACTCTGGGAGTTGGTGATGGATAGGGAGGCCTGGCGTGCTGCAGTCCATGGGAGCACAACGAGTCAGACACAACTGAGCCACTGAACTGAACTGAACTGATGGTTAACTTATGACTCAGTCTCTACACAAGGCATTTGTGAAAAATTCTCAAAGATTAAAAGAGCTTGTAATGATCAGAGACACGTTTTCTTATGACAGTTGGTTAATAAAGGTGAAGAGGAGCTGGTCATAAAAGCAAACATAGAAAACTTAAAATACTTCCCAAAGTATCATCTCTAGGCTTTTTTTTTCCCCTGTTTAAAATAAAAGTTACTATTCACATTGATCCTTAAACAAACTCATTTTCTAACATTAGTGGTAATAATAATGACATACATTGTTAGGCATACAGCACAATAGTAGGGCTAGAAAGGGAGGGAAAACTGGAAGTAGATCATGCAGTGCAGTAGTAGAAACAAAATATTTAAAATACTTGATAAATTGGAACCCCCAAAATAATTAAATAGAAGGGTATTTATAGCAGTTAAATTTCAGCTCAGCTTGAATATATTTTAAAGAGAAGGAACCAATAATAATTAGGATGTTTGCATTTTTCTAATTGAAAACATCACTTGCTTTCAAAATATATCAGTCTCCAAAAATCCTAATTAGGAGTAGGACAGAGGATAAAGAGAGGAAATATTGGTGCATGGAGAAAAAAAATGTGCACTTACACTAGTCATAAATATTTTTGTACTTTTTAAAATGGTAAATCACCATTTTCCTACAGGAAGTACTAATAAATAGTACAAAGTCCTTGCTTTAAGGTTAAGTTGTAGATTTTTCCGTATTAATGTCAAAGTCATCCATTAGATGAATAGAGAAATATAGCAACTCATTTAAGAGAACAAACTCTACCTCTCTTAGGATTCCAATTCCAATATTTGCTCAGTCATGTCCGACTCTTGCGACCCCATGGACTATAGCCTACAAGGCTCCTCTGTCCATGGAATTTTCCAGGCAAGAGTTCTGGAGTGGGTTGCTATTTCCTTCTCCAGGGGATTTTCTTTAGGATTACTGTAAATTAAAAATCTTCCTATATACTCAAAAATTATTTACCCATAGGATTCCTATTGCTTTCAATTTATGGTAAGAAACTAGTCTAAGCTTTCCACTGTATTCCCAAAAGAATACTGCTCTTGATCTAACTCTATAACTGACATCCATTAGCAAGGAAAATCTAACAGCAAATGTGAAAAAGTGAAGGAAATCTTTAAATAAGATCTGCCAAGGCCAGAGTCCATTAAAAACTAACCTTGAATGTCAAAGAGGAGCCCTGGGTTCTGGCCCCAGCTCTGTGACTGATTAGCCCTGTAACCTCAGTGAGCTCAGTTTGCTCATTTGTAATACGCATGGATATCTCTAAGTCCCCTTCAAGCGCTAAAAATTGTCTTGATGCATAATCAGTACCAGGGCTCCCCCGGTGGCTCAGCAGTAAAGAATCTGCCTGCAATGCAGGAGCTGCAGGAGATTGCTGGGTTGAGAATCGATCACTGAGTTGAGCAGATCCACTGGAGGAGGTCATGGCAACCCACTCCAGTATACTTGCCTCCAGAATCCCATGGGCAAAGGAGACCCGTGGGCTACAGTCTCTATAGGGTGCAAAGAGTCAGATACAACTGAAGCGGCGTAGCATGCAAGCACACAGTAAGGTACCATAATAATAAATGATTTGATCCTAACACAATCCTCCAAAAGGAAAAAAAAAAAAAGTTTTCTATATCTGAATAAGAAACACTAAAGCTTTTAGAAAAATCTAAATGATGCTATCATATTCCTCCTTGGGGTCTTTTGAAAATGAAAGGGCTGATTATCTGCACTACAGATAAAGCATTGCAAAATTATTTTCTCTTTCTAAAAACCAATTTCCAATTTTAAGAACTTAAATGGGTCTAAACTCTATTTACCTGTCCTCTTTTCTTTCTTGTGTACATAGTTGCAACATATAGGAACTATTTTCAAAAAGCATTTTCTCAGCTTCATGGTATAGCTAATTTATAGAGAAGTAGGTACTGTTCTAGGTGCTGAGGTACACAGTGAACTATACAAAGTCTCTGTTTCCATGGATCATACCTTGTATCAAAATTGTCTTGTTGTATAATACTAGTCGGAGAAGGCAATGGCAACCCACCCAGTACTCTTGCCTGGAAAATCCCATGGACGGAGGAGCCTGGTAGGCTGCAGTCCATGGGGTTTCTAGGGTTGGACAAGACTGAGCGACTTCACTTTCAGTTTTCACTTTATGCATTGGAGAAGGAAATGGCAACCCACTCCAGTGTTCTTGCCTGGAGAATCCCAGGGACGGGGGAAGCCTGGTGGGCTGCTGTCAATGGGATCACACAGAGTTGATGGACATGACTGAAGTGACTTAGCAGCAGTAGCAATAATACTAATAGTACATGATTATAGAAAGTATGAAGGAAAAAGTAAATGCCACATAAGTTAGTGTTTGGCATTGTCTCATTTGTTTCAGGAAAATTTTTCCGAAGAGATATTTTAAAAATTTACAATACCAACTACCATGTAGCTTTTATTTTACATAACAAACATTTATTTAGAATTTACTTTGTGCCAGATA